>NW_004524647.1:3941330-3942827 GCF_000260255.1 Octodon degus
ATTGACATGCACTATTGCTCAACATTAATACATTCAGGATGTTCAATTTATATTTTTAAGTCTTATTTATTTATTTTTTTGCGGAACCAGGGATTGAACTCAGACACTTGCGCTTGCCAGGGAAGCACTTATTCCACTGAGCCATCCCCCCGGCCCCTTAAGTCTTTTTTGAAAAAATAGAAAAATTTTCTTAGATGATTGTTGCATTTCAAATAGAGATGAATGTCACAGGGTCTTTTATCAGTGTACTTATTTGAAATGAAAAATGAAGTCAGAATTGTTTGACAGAAAGGAATTTTGACTTGGTGATTGATTTGATCTGAGGACTGGCATCATCAGTATGTTATATGAAAATTATCTACCACATTGTATGACATACAAAAGTTATAATTTTAAAAATCATAAATAAGTATAATTTCTACTTATTTATGTAAACAAAGTTTCTCAATGTTTTTGTCTATGAAAATGAATTAGGAAGTTATGATAATTATTTGGTTCCTTTTGTTTGTTTTTCATCCAGAGATATATGACTTAATTCTAAATATTCCATTTTAATGTGTGTTTTCAATACATTTTTATGTTCAGTAATTATTTTTCAAAAAATTTTAATACATTGTTGCTGTTTTGTTATTTATATTGCAATAAGTATAATGGTTAAGATTACTGTTTAGATCTAATAGATTCCCCCTCTAAAAGTCTTGTGTTTAGAGGTGGGAGTTTTGGAAGGAGATTGGGTCATGAGGGAACTAATTTCATCAGGGGATGAATCCATTGATGACACCGTAATTTCATGGCACTACTGGGAGATGAGGCAACAGAAGCTGGGACTGAGCTGAAGGGTGAAGATCCTGGTAGATGTGATCCTGGGGACTATATCCAGCCCTGGCCTCTTCCTCCACGGAGCTTTTTCTCTCTGCTCCTGGGCTGCCAGGAAGTGAACAGCTTTCCGTTAGCATGCCCTTCTGCGGTGACACAGGCTTGCAGAAGTGTAACTGGATAGCCACTGACTGAAACCTCTGAAGCTATGGGAAAAATAAACATTTTCTTTTTTCAACATGTATATGTCAGGTTTTTGTGTTATTTTGTTTTACACACAGTGACAGCAAACTGAGTAGCATAGTAATTCAATCAGAAAGAAACTTTTAAACCTTAAGTGCTCATGATTTTTGATTTATATTCTACAGCAATGTATGCTCTCAAAGCTTCCTTTATTACTTTTTCAGTAAGGAAAAGTCATAATGCTACTTCTCTGATATTGGGCTTGACCATGGGACTTGCATTGACCAATGGAATCCTAGAAAGTGTGAAGCAAAAGAGAGAGTTTATATAGTTTTATGTGATTTTATTTTCCCCTTTGAATTTATTTATTCTGTAAAGAAAATGTTCAGGGTGGCTCTTATCTAAAGAATAGAAAGGGAACACACCCAAACCAACACAAGATCTGCAGCCAAATCTACCTAGATTGCACCCTGACAAGACCAACTACACTAACTCAGA
>NW_004524647.1:3942927-3957458 GCF_000260255.1 Octodon degus
GCCCATATTCAGAATACCACAATGAGAGGCACTCCCAACATGAAACAACTATTACAAATTACCATCTGCAGTGCAGTAGCTCTGTTCACAGGTATCAGTATATATAGTTAGTCAGGGTGAGAATCTTTCCAATTAACTCCTAGATTAAAGAATCTTCCGAATAGTCTCCAGATCATTGGTAGAGTGATTTGTTCTAATGGTGTTTGTAAATAAGATATTATGTTTGCATCTTGTACAAAAATTAACCACTATGAAGAATGTATGCAATGTGTTAATTATTGAAACTGTCCCACCAATTTGATTTGAAACTGTCTCATTGTTATTTGTTTATCAATAAAATTATGAGAAAAAAATAAAAGTAAATACATGATCTTTTCCTTCCATTGTAAGGTACTTGTTTCAATTTTATTTAAACTGACTTTAAAAATAAATAAACAAAATAAAACTGAAAAAAAAAGTAACCAAGACAGATCTCAAGGTGCTTTTTCCTTCAAATGAGTCAATATTTCCTTCTTTATGGTATAGTACTATTCATGGGGTATAACTATCATATTTTCTTTATCCATTCATCTGTTACTAAGATTTAGCTGTTATGAATTGTGCTGCTGTAAACATAGGTATACATATGTCATTGGGGTATGATGTCTTCAACTGCTTTAGAAAGATACCTACAAAGGGAGTATCTATTTGGATCATATGGAATATGTGTTTTTAGTGTTTTTAAAGGACTATGATTTCCACAGTGGTTATACCAATTCAGACCCCCATGAACAAAGAGGACAGAATCTTTTTCCCCTCCATGCTCTCCAGCATTTGTTATTGGTTAATTTCTTGATCACCACCAGTTTTTCTTGGAGAGAGACAGAATCTCAGTGCTGTTTTAGTTTATATTTGTCAGATGACCATCAATGTTGAACATCTTTTTGTATTTATGTTTTTTTTTTACTTCTTCTGATAAGTTTCTATTTATTTTTTATTTTATCATTACTATTATTATTGATCATCATTATTATTTTAAGTGTATTTGTTGTTGCATGGTCTCACTGTGCACCTCAGACTCATGGTGGTCCTTCTGATTTCAGCCTCCCCAGTGCTGAGATAACAGGTGTGTGCCACCACACCAAGACTGTGGCCAGCTTGACCCTCCCTGGGGGTGGGGCTGGCATGGTGTGTGTTACCAGGGATCAAGCTGCAATCGCTGTGCTTGCCTAAGCTTGTCTAAGCAGGTGCTTTAGTTTGCTAAGCTATCTCCCTGGACCAATTTTTTAATTCCCTTTTTTGGATTGGCTCTTTAATTTAGGAGGTTTTCTTAACTGTCCTAAATTGTTTACTGGGTTATGAATTTTACAAACATCACATATCATTAGTGGTACTGGTGGAGCTGGAGAGTATTGCACCTTCTCCAGGCTGCATGGCAAGAACGACCAATAGTGTGGTGGAAGTTGTGGCCCTTTCCAAGGCCACGACTCTTGCGGCCTGCAGATGTCAGCCCATGCATCTCCCTGTGCTTGTGGACTGGTTTGGTGATCCACTGGGTCTCAGGATTTCTTCTACAGGCTTTGTGGAATGGATCAATAAGGATAACCTCAAAGAATTTGCATGTGGAATCTTCACCAGCCCAGTAAGAATTTAAAACTCTCGGAGTTCCACAGTGGCATCCAGCTCACTCCTCAACAACAGACTGAAGGCTTCTCGAGAACTTCAGCTGGTTAATGCCATGATGGACAGGCTTGCCGTAAGTTGTTCCCTTGGGAGCTGGACATTTGCAGCCACCGTGGCCCACATGAATGCTGTATATGACATACTCTTGTTTGGCCTTGTATCCCAGTTTGTGAGCTTTGTCCAGCCTGGTGGGGCAAGGAGCCTTGTGGAGCACTGAGAGCTGGCGGTACTGCCAGCAGTGGACCTGCAGTAAAAAGTGCATCACATTGGACTGCTTCTTCATCCACAGCTCCTGGATATACTTGTATGCACCCATCTTGGCTTATCTGATGGCTGCTACCAGACAGAAAAGAAGAAGCCTTTCTTTTATGAGTTTTTTAATATATTGTTAGATATCAATCCTTTGTCTGAGGAGTAGCTGGCAAATTGTTTCCAATTCTATATCAATGTCTCTTCATTATTTTCTTTGCTGTGCAAAAATATGATCCCACTTAATTCTTGAGGTTATTTCTTGTACCATGGAGTTCTTTTCAGAAAGCCTTTGCATACACCCATGTCTTTAAGAGTTTTTCTTAATTTTCTGCCAGCAGATAGCTCTTTTTCAATATTTAGATCCTTGATCCATTTTCATTTTAGTTCAGTGCATAGTAAGAGATATGGGTCTTGGTTCACTTTTGGTGTGCAGGTAGCTAGTTTGCTCAACACCATTGGTTAAGATGGCTATCTTTCCTCCAATCAACATATTTGACTCCTTTGTCAAAGATAAAGTAGCTGAATGTGCCTGGAATTGTTTCTGCATATTCTATTCCATTCCATTGATCCACAAGTCTGCTTTGCCCAATAGCATGCTGCTTTTATCCTGTAGCTTTGTAATACACTTTGAAGTCCAGGATTGTGGTGCTGCCTCCTTTAACCTTGTCATCCAGAATTGCTTTTACTATTCTAGGTCTCATCTGGTTCCATATGAATTTTAAGATTGATTTCTCTAGTTCTGCAAGGAATGCTGTTGATATTTTGATTTGGATAGCAATAAATCTGTATAAAAGATTTGGAAACATGGCCATTCTTACTATATTGGTTTTACCTATGCAAAAACATGAGATATTTTTCAGTTTTGATATATCAACTTTGATCTCCTTGTTCGAGGCATTATAGATTTCATTGTAGATGTCTTTCATTTTCTTAGTATTAACCTAATAACTGTTAACCTAATACTTAGGTTAATTCCTAAGTATTTCATTTTTCTTAGTGATATTGGTTTTTGGGATCTGCTATGTAGAGAATCATGTTATGTAGAAATATAGTAATACCTTAGTTCATGAACACTTTTCTATTTGCAAATAATTCTTTTGGTAAATAAAAGTTTTGGTAAAATTTTGTTTCTATTTGCAAACTCTCCATTGGGTAACAAACATGATCACAGCCACCTTCTCCACACAAACACAAATGTAGTCATCTTCTCCAAAATTGTAAAGCAATTTAAATTCCTTAACTAAGGTATCACTGTCATGATAATTTAACATTTTATGTCCACAATGTTTTTATTTTTTCACATTTCTATTGTACTGGTAGTTGGTTAATGTTTCAAGAACTATATTGAACAGCTTTTCTCCATTTAGTGTGATGTTGGCCATTGGTTCATCATAGACAGTTTTATGAGGTTGAGATAAAGATTTTCTATGCCTGGGGTGGGGGAGGTAGCTTGGCAATCTAAACACCTGTCTAGGCAAGCTCAAGGATATGGGTTTGAATCCCTCTACTGCATGCTGAGCTGGACCCATGGCAAGCTAGCCACTGAAACTGGGCTTGGTGGTGCACTCCTGTAATTCCAGTGCTGGGGAAGCTGAGACAGGAGAACCACTATGAGTCTGAGCTGCATAGCAAGACTCTGTATCAAATATATAAATAAATAAATACATAAAAGATAAAAAATACTTTCTATGCATATTTCCTTCATTTAAAAAAATCATGAATGGATATTGAGATTTTTCCAAATACTTTTTCTAAGTCTATTGAGATAAGTATGTGATTTTTGTTTATGTTATTATTACATTATTTTTTTCATGTTGAACTATCCCTATATCTCTTGGAATAAATCTACTTGGTAATTTTGATAAATTGCTGCACTCTGTTTGCCAGTATCATCTTGAATTTTTAAAAAATTTATATTTGTTTTTTATTAAGTTTATTGAGAAACAAATAGCAATGAGACAGTTTCAAAACCGATTAGTAGGAGAGTTTCAATAATTAATACATTGCACATTGTTGTCTTCATGGTGGTTATTCATAGTACAAGATGCAGTCATGATATCCTGTCCAAATACTATTAGAACAAATCTTTCTTCTCACTGAATTAGAGAAAGTAGCTATATATCTATCCTAACTATTTTGTATATGCAGATGCAAAATGGTCCTTCATTTGTAGCCCCCTTTTTTGTTTAGTTTTTGTCAGAGATGGGTATTCCATTGTCATTTAAATATTGTAGGTGTGTGAATTCAGAAAAATAATCCAACATAGTCCAATAGTCCATAATAGTAGTGGGTTATCCATTACTATTACCAGTGTTGTTGACTGACAATGTCAGAAGTTGTTGACTTGAGCCTTTTACAGCTCAACATATTAATATGGATTTACCCTCTATACTCCAGTCCCACACTTCTCTGCTGGATGGTCAAGACCAAGACAAAGCAAGACCTATATAACAAGTAATGTAACTTTTGTATCTGATAAAGTCAGTCAAATACCCTCAGGATTTATGTTGAAACCCTGTACCACAGTTTGTAGATCCTTTGTGAGTGTCAGCCATGTGGATGAGTCATGGCCATTGCTTGACCAATTTGCTCTCTGTGAAAGCCTAAGAGAATGTTTTCCCTTCATGTGACTCTCCTTAGGCACACTCTACATCATCAAACACTTTCCTCTATGGCCCCATAATCTCCTTGATTAGAAAATTTGGGACACCACTGAGTTACAGGATGTTACAGTACAGGTTCTCTTATGTCCTGAGTCCTCACTGACCTTGAAAGTCTAGGGCCAAAATGTTGGCTGTCCTTGCAGCCCTTCTTTTTCTCTAATTATTGAAACTGTCCTACTAATCAGTCTTGAAACTGTCTCATTGCGATTTGTTTCTCAATAAAATTATTTAAAAAAACAAGGAGAAAGAAGGAAATTATATACAGATTACAATAATGGAGAAAAACAAAAGGAGAAAAATTTAAAGGGTGAAGAGGAAAGAATAAAAGAAAGAAAAGAGATAAAAAGCAAGGAAAAAGTGAAATCAAAGTCCTCCAAACTCAAACTCAACAAACTGTTAAAGAAGAAAGGAGAAGAGAAGAAAAAAAGGAAAATGGAAATAAAAATTAAACAAAACAAAAAATAAAAAAAAAATTCACACACTTACAAGAAACTAAAACCAGGGCCAGGGAGATTGCTCAGTAGAATAAGAACTTCCCTGGCAAGTGTAAGGGTCTGAGTTCAATCCCCAGTTCCACCAAAACAAACAAACAAACAAACAAACAAACAAACAAACAAAAAACTAAAACCAATAAAAATAAAGAAGTAAAAACCAAGACCAAAACTAAAGAAAAATGGAAATGTCTCTTTGATTTCGAACAGGTGATTTTCTCCTGGGATCTGTAATTTTAGGATAGTGTTCAACTCAAGACATGACCCTGATTACAGTGGAAAAGGAGGCAGTCAGAGCCCAGGTGTTGCTGGTTGCAGTCACCAGCAGGTAGTAGGATTAATTCAAGGGTGTCAATTATGTGACTTTCAAACCCAAGGAAATTCAGGCTGAATCTAGCCTTTAGTCATAGGAACAAGGTCTGTGTCCATTGGCTTAAATCTCTTAGGGCCAGTTCTTGCCATCTTGACCATGGCATCTTGACCACAACTGTCTCCTGTGGCTGTCCCTCCCCTAGTCATTGTGGAAACATAACATCTGGAGCCCTGAATGGTAGCCATCCATAGGCTGCTCTGAATCTCAGCTTCAAATAAAGAAGCCATCCCTTGAATGGTACCCAAGCAGGAACTCTCTCAAGGGGCTATGGTGATCAGTTGGGCTGGAGTCTCTTACTAGCTATTGCAGCTAACAAGCAACCATTGGTCCAGTCTATTGCTGATTTCTCTTTAAAGATCTCTGGAGTTCCATTTGCACTTTGTTTCTATGGATTCAGTCTTTCTCATGACCCAAGATCTGGAAGCAAGAGAAAAAGTTCAGATTGTGCTTTCCCTTTTCTGATGTTGTGTTGTGTCTTTTCAATTTCTCTGTGGATTTTAATTTTCCTGTCAGAGCCTTCCTGATTCCTGGTTATCTATGTAATGGTGTGTGTCTAGTTATCCCCCCAAAGCCTCACACAGTCATGGGGCAGTTTATGGAGTTTGTGATTGATTCTTGATCCAATGCTGGGATTAGAGGTGTGACTGCTACATCCTCACCCTGGGGTGGGTAATTTGCATTACAATGTAAGGAGGGAAGAAAGGCTAGCTGCTGCCTGAGATGTTGCCACTCTCTTGCTCTTTGCTGCTGCCATGAAAGGTTGCTCTCTGCCATATGTCACTCTGCCTTGGAGCCAGCTGGGTATGTACTGAAGCCTCTGCTGTGTGCTACATAAACCTTTATTTCTTCATTTTGGGTGTTGGGTATTTTGTCCCAGCAAAAAGAGAAGAGTAACAGACAATCTACATACCTCTTTTCTTTGTCTTTCTCAAGTTATTATTTTCCAGTGTCTGGATTCTGAATCTTGCAGAGGTGCTTCTTCTTAGTTTTAAAAACTAATGGCAATCATAAATTGTTTTAATTTTATTTTTCGGGACAAAGTCTTGCTATGTAATTCAGACCAGCATGAACTCACTGTGTAGCCCAGACTAGCCTCAAATTCACAGCGATCTTCCTTCAGCCTTCTGAATGTTGGGCTAGTGACGTTACTAAATCTTAAAACTTACCTAGTTATATATATCTTAACTTCATGCATTGGACTCTTTCCCTTTTCTTCATTCCTTCTGAATAAGCAATGTTGCATTGAAATTAATTTTCCCCCTGCATAGAGTATACCTTTTGTACCTGATATATTGGTAACAAATTCTGTGAGGTTTTGAAAATATCTTTGTTTTACATATTTTCTTGGATAATCTGTTTTTCTGGATAGAAAATTCTGGGTTGGCAGTTATTTCCCTAAGTGCATTGATGATATTATTCAACTCCATTTTCTGTTGTTGCCAGCTAGAAGTCACTTGCCAATGACTATCATCTTGTTTTTTCCTTTCCTTTGGCTGTTAAACTTTTTTTCTCTCTGTTTTTCTTCAATTTGCCATGATATATCCATGCATGAGATTATTTTTAGTTTATTTGGTTTGGGATGTATTTAGTTTCTTGAATCTATGAATTGATGTTTTTATTCAGCTCTGGAATACTAATAACCATTTTCCCCTGAGTCTGAGTCTTCCCTGATCTTTTCTCTTCTTTTCCCAAGACTTTATATAAATCTATCCTAGACCCCTGATTGTGTTTCCTATATTTGTTATGCTCTCTTCAATTATTTCCCATCATCTTCTCTCTCTATGCTTATTTTGAGTAGTATAGTCTCTGTAGAGAATGACTATGAAATTATTTTTCTTCTACTGAGAAATAATATTTCTCTTCTTTTGCATTAAATTTTATATATTGCATTAAAATTATTAGTTTCTTTTTGCCTATCTAAAAAGATGTAATTTAAAAGTTTTCTGTGTTTTAACCCCAAAACTTATACATTTAGATTTTATGTCTTTATACCAGTAGCCAGGCAGTCTGTTAATTATAATATAGCAATTCTTTAAGATTTATTGTTGCATTTTGTTTTTGCTGGCTCTTATGAGGTTGTTGTGGTTTGGGGTTTTTGCAAAGGGAACAATATAATACAGGGCATATTTTATAAGATTATTTAATAATCACCCCAAGAATCATATACAAAGAGTACAGGAAACCTGTCCACACACTAAAGACCAAAGACTCCAGCAGACAGCCTAGATCCTAAAATCCTGTATGAGCCCAGCTGAAAACCTAGAGTCCATAACAATGCCTTTCACAAGTCCAATTGGAGGCATAGAGCCCATGACGGTGTCTCATACAGGCCTGTTTCATGCATCTGCATTGGCAAGGCCCAAAGGTCAGTGGTGGAAGCCAGAAAGCCTATGCTAGTGGGATAAAGGATCTGAGTTAGCAAGGTAAGGGATTTGAACTCGAGCCAGGAAGCAAAGCTCAAGTTAAGCACAAGAGCTCCCCCAAAAGTACCACAGCCATCCTCAGCAGCAGCGAGGTCCAGAGCTCCTCCAATGATGAAGAAAGCTGAGTTCTTATCAGGAAAGCCAAAGTGAAAAGCTTCTCCAGGAGGCTGAGCAGTGAACCATATTTCCCTCAAGATCCAGGAAGCAATGCTCAAGATGAGGACCAGAGCTCCTCCAAAATGAACCATAGCCATTGTCAGTGATAATGAGGTCCTAAGCTCCTCTTTCTACAAGAACAGTCAAGTTCATCAGGAAAGTCAGCATGACAAAGTCCTCCAGCAGAATAGCACAAGAGGACCATCAGCTTCCAACAGCTCCAACAATTTTTTGAATCAGCTTCTCTACCAGCCTCTCAACAGCTTCTCCAGTTCTGCCTCCTATGCTTCTGGAAACAATCCTCAGGTGGGCCTCCCACACCCAGCACCATGCTAGCTCAATTCATCTGAGTATAAAAATTGACCACCGGTAACTGCAAATGTCATGGTGCTTTGCATCCTTGTGTGCCTAGATTTATTTGGTTATAGGTTGTATCTAATTTTTAAAATTCATAATTTGGTACTTTGTGTGCTGCACTTTTTCTTGTTTGTTTGATAATTCTTATTTTTAAAAAATAATTTGTTCAAGTGTTTAGACATCTTTAGCAGAAGTGTTGGGTATGAGTCACTTTAACTTCTATTATAAGAAGGAACCTCATGTAAGGTTTTTCAAAAGGAATGCCATGATTTGGTATCAAAATTTTATTTTTTTTAAGTTTTTTAAAAATTAATTTTATTGAGAAACAAATAGCAGTGAAACAGTTTCAAAACCAATTAGTAGGAGAGTTTCAATAATTAATACATTGCATATTGTTGTCTTTGTAGTGCTTATTCATAGTACAAGATACAGACATGATATCCCATTCAAACACTGTTAGTACAAATCTTTCTTCTCATTGAATTAAGAGAAAGTAGCTATATATCTATCCTAACCGTTTTGTATATACAGATACAAAATGGTCCTTCATTTGTATCCCCTTTTTTGTTTAGTTTTGTCAGAGATGGGTATTCCATTGCTATTCAAATATTGTAGGTGTGTGAATTCAGCAAAATATTCCAATATAGTCCCAGTAGTCCATCACATTACCATCATGTAGATATTGGAAGCAAGGTATATTATCCCTGAGAAGAATGGGCTTTCAGCACCATGTCCCTGAGATGTCCCTTGTGTTCCCAGGACTCTTGCCAAGTCAAGCAAATTAAGTATGCCAAGAGCAGAATGTCTACATAAACATTATTATAGGACACTGGGACCTAGATAACATAGAATTATCTGTAGAAATTATTTTCCTGTCTGTATGCTGAGTCAATTGTCCTTTGAAATGCTGGTCCTGTAATGGAACAAAGCCAGTAATTTTCCCCAGTTACTATAGCAACTGGGTGCAGAAAAGAGCACTGTGAAGAGGATAAGTGAGACAGCCCAGATGGCTGCCCCTGGACTCTCCCATTACTTTCTCATGGTTTCCTTGTCTGAGGCACCACCACCAAACCTTCTGGAAACTTCCTGTCTCATCATTGCCTCCAAACATTGTGGATGATCTTTTTGCCCAGTCTGTTTCCATTGGACTCTTATAGAGTGGTAAGTCTCAATTAACTCCATCTTTGTTACTACCTGTTACTAAGTCTTAATAAACCCTATGTCTCACGTGGCATTTGGGGGTATTTTCTTTGGTGTTTTGGAGCCCTGCTCCAGCACAGGGATTAAAATAGGTCAAGCATATTTGTGGGAAAAATAGTGAAGAAGGCTTGCAGTGGTCAGGTGAAAGATAAAGGTTATTTGGACAGGGATGAGTGAGGTGGAGAGAAATTGGTTTGATTGTTGAAAAGAACAAACAGGACTGTATGTAGATTACAAATGAATGTAAGTGAAAGGGTAACATAAAGGATGGTCATTAAAATTTGATTTTGGTAACTCCGTGGAGACTGTTCCATTTATCAAGAAAGAGCAGACCAATCAATTCATGTTTTTGGTACACTTTCCCATCCTACCATGCTATGTGTCATGGTTTGCGTCTAGTTGTTCCCCACAGCCTTATATGGTCATGGGGCAGCCTTCTAGAGTTTGTGATTAATTCATGATCCAATGCTGGGATTATTGGTTTGAGTGCCACACTTGCCACGGGGCAGATGGCCTGACTGTAATATAAGGAGGGAAAGACACTTGCTCTCTGCTACTGCTCTTCCCTTTTTGCTCTTGCTGTTTTGCTGTTTTCTGCTGCGTTGGCCTGCTGCCCTCTGCCATATGCCACTCTGCTTTGGAGCCAGCCAAGTATGGACTGAAATGTCCACAAACCATGAGCCAGTTATACCTTTCTTTCCTTAATTTTGGGTGTCAGGTATTTTGTCCCAGAAATAAGAGAAAGGTAACCTAGACACTATGTTATATGTTATAACACTTTTTAATCTTGGGCTTTACTTTTCCCTGATTTTAGGGAGGTCTGATCAGTAGAGGCAGTTGTACAATATGTGTTATTTTTCTCTTTAATTCTGTTTGAGGTGTATCTATTAGGTATCCTGTCTCTGCTATGGGTCCAGATCTGTCAGCCTTCATAGTCTCAAGTCTCCTGGATGATACTGGCTTCAGGATTCTGTCCTTCCAGCCCTTTGTGTGATGAAGACTTCCTTCTGTGGTTAGGCTGCTGTAGTGTACGAAATATTAGAGAGTAAGATGTTTAGAAATAACAGAAATTTATTTTTCCCTAGGCTTGGAAATCTAAGATTAAAGCACTGGATAATTTCCCATGTGGTGAGGGTCTGTTTCCCTCTTCATAAATGGCATCTTCCTGCTCTGTCCTCACATGTTGGAATATACTAGCTAGTTCTCAAAGGTCTCTTTTCTGAAAGCATGAATCCCACTTGTGAATATTTCAAGACTTTTGACTTAATCACCCTCCGAAGCACAAACTAATAATAATAATAATACCTTGAGAGGGGGCTGGGGATTTGGCTCAGTGGTAGAATGCTTGCCTAGCAAGCTGGAAGACCTGGGTACAAAGATGATCTGAGAGCACTGTACACCCAACACATGAGCCATTTCTGCCACACATGTAGTTATCATTTAGTGTAGTATTTCTTTATTTACTACTCATTATAATCCCAGTAAGGAACTTTTAAGCCACCATTTTCTGATTGCTATACTGTCATATTTCTAGCAACTAATATATGTAACTTTGATGTACTCTATATATATTTATTTTACATACAAAGTGGTTAATTTTCCAAGTCTCTAAGTATCAGTTTTTATCATTCTGTCACCTCTGTTGAGAATGCTTGGGCTAGCATAGTAACTTTTTATCATGTATAGTAAAGACAGGCACATTTTTTTCTGTGAAGAGCTAGATAGTAAATATTTTATGTTTTGTGGCCCATGTACATTCTCTAGCCTTTGTGATGTACATTTTCTGTCCTCCCTCCTTCCTTCCCTCCCTCCTCCCTTCCTTCCTTCCTTTTTTTCTTTCTTCCTTCCTTTTTCTTCCTTTCTAAGAACTCTTTCAAAACATAAAATTAATTCCTAGCTTACTGTACACAAAAACAAGCTCTGAGGTAGATCTGACCCATATGCCATAGTTTTCTGACTCCTTGATTTGTAGTGATAAAATGTTTAAATTTCAGAGTTTAAATAAACATTCTTGCAGGTTTACTGCATGACAGCTTGAAATAAATGATTTAGTTGCACATTTAAAAGGTCACACAGAACTTATTCATGTATTTGTCAACTAGTGATCGACAAATTCTTTTAGTGTATATTTGTTTCTGGCTTTTATTTTACCAAATTATGTGAGAAAATACAGAAAAACAATATTCTTGGCAGAATGACAACTTCTTGATGCTCAAGAGTGATTTCTGCATGAAGGCAGAACAGCCCAATAACTAAATGTGGAAATGAGTCCAGCTAGCAATGTGTATAGCATCCAATGCATGACATAGAGTGGTGTAGACAGTGTGGCTTGGGCACTGGTCTCACCTGTCTAGTCTCACTACTTTATTTTTATTTTTTATTGTTTTGGCAGAACCGGGGATTGAACTCAGGCCCTTGTGCTTGCCAGGCAAGCCCTTATTCTACTGAGCTGTCTCCTTGGCCGGTCTCACCACTTTCGATGAAGCATTTAACCTTTGAGAGCACCAATGCCTTTAACTGACAGGACAGGTGATAATAAAACCACCATTAACAAGTTACTAACAAGATTAACTGTAGTTAAGAATACAAGGTACCTGACCTTTCCTGGAAGCTTTGTATTATTAACTTTCTTGTTCTCCCATAGCTCTTCGTATAACTGAACTGAGAAGTCTTTATGAATATTATGTGAGAAAAGCAATTATATACTCCTGCAGAGATGAAAACAGTTGGTGACACTGTTTCCCTGATGAGGGAACACTTGCAGACACACTTAGAAAGTAAGGTTTGGCAAGTCTCAGGGGCATCTGAGAGTTTTATTTTTTTATTTTTTATTTTTTGTATTTTTAGGGAAGGGTCTACAGGGTGTTCAGGGTCTCACTATTAGATCAGACTTGTAGTGATTCTCCTGTTTACAGCTTCCCCAAAGCTGGGATTACAGGTGTGCACCACCATGCCCAGTCCCAATTGCAGTCTCAGGGCACCCTGGGGGTGGGCCGAGCAATCTGAGAGCTTTAAACTTTAAAAACCTAGTGATTGTGATGCAGGTGACACCATTGATAATACACCTGAAGCAAGGACTATACACTGAGAAACATTATTATTAAACAAAAAATTTCCTATAACCTGAAAGTATGTGATTTTCCTACTAAATTGTTGAGAATTCATTAGAAAGAGTGCCAATATCAGGACTGGATTTGGGTCCAATAGGTCTAACTTGATATCTAACTGGACTTTTAGCCTGGAAGACCAGTTCTAACAGGTTCCAAAAAGAAAACCAAATATAGCTTGATCAAGGCCCATGTTGCTTGGTTCAGACTTTTGAGGCTCAGCAGAACAGTAACTGTATGAGCATTACTCCGTAGTATGACTGGTTTGGGGCAAGCACTTGGCCAGTTGGGGGATTCAGGATATAGGATTAAAATCAGGAAGAAGGGATTGATAAATCTAGATGGAGTCCTAAGATTTAAGCCAGAGATCAGTTTGGTACATGGATAGTGAGACAACCACACTTATGATTCACTAACTGAATAGTAACTTCATAAGCTCTTGCTGATATCTGTGAACTAAGCAACTACTTTGTGGATAGCAATGTGTAATGCTAAAACCATGCTTAAAATACGTGTCATTCTGGTCTTCTAAATGCATACTGCTTCTAATGTCATATAAATTATTGCTATATTCTTTTTAAAGTAAATGTACATTAAAAAAGGTGATAAAAGTAAATGAGGGACAAGAGAAAAAAATAAAAATTTGTAAAATGGGATAATAATTAGTACTTTAGAATGATGCTGTGTGGGTCATGTGATATAAATGATTTACAGCATCTGGCACACTATCAGTTTCTCAATTTCCAAGAATCATCAAGAAACATGATTCTAGATGAACTCTGCAGAGGCAGGAAGGCAGACTATCACCATCCTGGCAAGGGGTTGGGGAGGGGTCATCTCACGTGATGTACAGAAACTAGGCTTCATGGCAATGAGGTTGGTCCTTATTGTCCCCAGTATGGATGGGATATTGTGTTGGCCCTTCCTGCCCTAGAAGAGGCCTCATATTTATTCAGATGAAACTATTGATGTAGGGAGCAGCTGAAATTGGAAATTAGTGGAACCTGATAGTGTGCCAGATGCTGTAAATCATTTATATCACAGGACCCATACAGCATCATTCTAAAGTACTAAGTATTATCCCATTTTACAAATTTTTATTTTTTCTCTTGTCCCTCATTTACTTTTATCACCTTTTTAAACATACATTTACTTTAAAAAGAATATAGCAATACTTTATATGACATTAGAAGCAGTATGCATTTAGAAGACCAAAATGACACAAATAGGTCTAAGACAAAATGGGCCCAAGAACATGGGGAACTCCTTGAGCCATGTGAACAAGCTGTTCAAATTTATAAGTTGATTGCTAGGCAGGAAGGTTGATATTGATTTCAGCTTCCTGAGTGTATAAATAAACACTCTACAGTTCCTGGGCAGTTCCTCCTCCCATCACTAGAGAAGGTTCTACCTAACCCCAATTTTCATCTCTTGTCTGTATGTCTTCATCCACTATCTAGTGTTTCCTTGGAAACACTGAGAGTCATATTCAACACAGCAAATTGGCACAGAATAGGGATCACCTGATGAGAAAAAAACAAGTTGGTGATGGAACACTTCTTATTTGCATGCAACAGGGGTGGGGGGTGGGAAAGTACATTTGTTAGGGTCAGTATTCAGTACAGGCATGCACTGGTATTTGCAGATCAGCAGGTGTAAGGATGGAGGCTCATTACATTCAGAAATGGGTTCAGTAGGACCCAAGAGATAAATGAGTTTAAAGAGAAGCCAAGGAGTGAGTGGTATATTGAATTACTAGAAGCTAAAAGTGAGGCAAACAGAGTCTCAAAAACTACAGATGTATGAAGATGTACATAAAAATGTTTGTTGTATAATGCTAGCCACAT
>NW_004524647.1:3959553-3970800 GCF_000260255.1 Octodon degus
GATTTTTTTCTTTAGAAGAAGTTTTGGACAATTTCATTTTTGTGCATCTTGGTATGATTTTATTTAAATGTCTTTGCAAAAGGTTCATTTTTCTTGAAAATGTGGTATTATAAGTTGAATTAAATTCAGAAATTTTAAATCTTCAAAAAAAAATGTTTGTTGTATTATTGGTTCCTATATTTACCTTACTCAGCTGAAATTTCTGGTACCTGGGAGCCCTCACACTCTGTCCAGCGAAGGTCACAGGCACATGCCACCTGGATATCAGGGTCAAATGGGTGGGGCATGACTGTGGAGCACCCTGACTCTCCCTGTTTCTAACATCAGTGTGTGCACTTCTGGCATGGAAAGTTTACACAGTGCAAACAATGCCTGCACTCCCGCAGCGGTGGCCAGAGTGGGAGCAGCAACCTGCATACCCAGTGCCTGGGGTCAACCTGAAGAAACAATGGCTGCAGGGACAGTGACTGCCATGTCCCCTGGGGAAGGGGAAGCATGGGTGAGGTAGCCCTTCCCAGAGAGTGAGGCAAGTCAATGGACTTGCCAGCACGAGCCGCCCTCCCAGCCACATGAAAATGGGGTGGAAGCTACAGCCAGAGGCAGGGGCCTAAGTACAAAAATAAAATCAAGGTTATAATTCAAATTACTCAAAACACTGCTCAAATCACCCCTGACTCTCATATCACTCAATCGGTCACTCTTTCCTTGACAAAAATTTAAGAAATGAAAGTAACGAAAGAGGATCCAAGGATTTTAGGTCTTCTGATGCCTATTGGATCCACAGTTAAAATTGATTATTTAAAGGAAATACATTTTAAAGGAATTTTTTTAGATGTAAGTGTGGGTGGGTTACAGGTCTGCAGTAACAAAGTTGCAATATCATTGACCTGGAGGGATGTAAAAGGCCATTCTGCCTCAAAGGGAGTAGAACCTCATCTTGAATAAAGCTGAGCAGGCACCAGAGCCATTTTCTTTCCATTAAAATTTGTCACTAAAAGAGGTCTTTACATTTTGCCTCAAGGTGATTGATTATAAAGACTGATTTTTTTGTTGCTATTTCTTTCCCATCCTTAAGATAAAAAAATTATTTCCTAAGATTTATAATAATGGGACATTTAAAAAGGGTTACTTGAAAGAATATAGTTTCCATAAATATAAACTTTGCCTCTGGTCTAAAAAATGTATGTTTCAATGATAACTTTGGTCTTTTAGAGTTATAGTAAAAAAAATCCTCATTTAGGTTATATAGATAATAAAAACTATCGTGATTTAATTAGTTTTTTTCTTAATATCATTTATAAGATATGCTACTGATTTTCAAAGTTTTTATAAGTCTGGTGTTCTCTTGATTCCTAATGAGGTTGGTTGCCTGTTTTACATTCTTAAATTTATTTGGTACAAAAAGGTATAATGGTATGGAGTATGACCTGAGAACACTGGGTTTTAAATAATTGCTTGATTTTCACATTCTATTTAAATAATGGCAGGCCTAGTGTTGACCTCCAAAAGGATACTAGTTATGACAAAATTTTCATAGTTGGTTGGCCTTATCCAACAAAGATATACTTTACTCAAAACTGTTCAGATCAACCTTAACTGATTTTTAGACTTTACTTGGTAATACTAATTGGTTTTGCCAAACTCAACATATGCCCACTAGGGTCCTTCAGCAGTTTCAGGGTCCTTTTTAATGGCTTTTGTTATGAGGTACAAACTCTTATTGTTTATTTTTTTATAGTTCAACAACAGTGCTTATAGCAATTTTTATCCTTTTGGCAATTTATACTGGCTAATTTCTCTGGTGTTACTGATTGTCATTATCTTTCAGACAAATTAATTCAATTTGTTTTACAGATGGGCCATCTTAGGGTAGGGGAGGCTGTATCATGACTTACTCTTCCAAAATAAAGGATACAGTTTTTTCACCATACAATTAAAATTCAGTTATAAAAACTAAAGGGGGAAATCAATCTCTCCCTTATCACTTGGAATTGTATACTCACACGTTTCAATCAGTTAAAGCAAAAAATCTAATTTGGGGTCAAGGATATATACCATGCTGTCTAGCTGTATCATGATATGAGATCTGGAGAAGAAGTTAACAAGGATGAGGGTAGATCCAACTTGAGGCCTATTAAAGGAATTAACCCAGAATTCCCAGAAGATGGTAATGAAACTGGGAATCAAAGTCTGAATAGGTGATAGAGTACATAGAGATAACTGAGCTAAAAGTTATCATTATTCTTAAGGGAGAATAAAATATATACATATATATTCATTCTAGATGAAAGGTTTTATTCTTTCCAAATTCTTCTTCTAAGAGATCCATGTTAACTGATGAACAAGTCTGACTAGTCTATTTATAATTATAAATTTCTAAAATTATAATAAAGTTACTATAATTCAATTTGATCAAAAATATATTTGTGTGCACTCTGATTTTGTACTTGCTTGCTTGTTCTGTGAACTTATGGTCCATCCTGTGAACAGCTGTTCTTTTTTTATTTGAGCTCAAAACTTTTTTTCTCTTTTCCTTTTTTGGATCATGTATTCTTAATACAACTTGAGTTATAGACTTAAAAGCATGCTTCCACTTTGGTTACCAGATGGTGTAAGTAATATCAAAATTGGCTTTCTCACAGCTCCTTAAAAAATTAAGATAGTTAAACAAAAATTCCTTAGAGTGTGGAGAGATTGTGAGACAGGACTCTAATTGGCCAACCTTTTTTCATTGATATGAGGCCCCAAATGATCTCCATAGTCTTATGGAGGCACCCTACTAATTTGGTCATTGGTAAAAAGGTAAATTTTTCTAGAAAAAGTACAATAATTTATTTCACTGAAGATGCTTTTGGTACAAAACTAAATTCAGAAACAAAGGTTTTCACATTGTATGACAATTCATTATGGTTAATCTCATGATGTATTAAGTGTATTCATGATTCCAGATGTATAGGTCTTCCTAAATGTAAAATAAGAATTGCTTATAGTGATAAGACTTTTCTTTTGGATTTACTCTTCTGCCTTTAACAAAAACTTACACAGTGTGTGTCACATTACAGGACAAAAATTATGTAAAAGATTCTTATGTATTAGATAAAGATGATTGGTTAAAAGAGTCATGTTATGTCAAAGTGGAAAATTAAATATGTTACAAAATTTCATCATCATTGTCATGCTACAGGGTTATGTATGACTTTGATTTCTAAATTTCTGTGAAAAAATATTATCTGTTAACATTCTATGTGGATTTAAGCATTAGAATATCCATGGTTGTTAGAATATAACAGTTTGATTTTATCTTCTAAGGTATTTGATATTCAGATAAGATAGTAATATTAAGCTTACTGCTTCATTGCAATGAATGTTACTATTCTTCTCTCCTGGATGTTTAAAACCTGAGATTTTGAGACCAAAAATCAGAAAGAAAGATGGGATAATAGGATAGCCAATATTTTGGCCTTAGTCCTCCAAGGTCAATGAGGACTCAGGACATAAGAGAACCTCTGCTGCAGCCTCTTATAAATTGGTTGAGTCTCTGATCTTCTAATCAAAGAAATTATGGGGCCACCGTCAACAGTGATTCTATGATGTATAATGTGCCTAAGGAGAGTCATGAGGAGAGGAAAAATGTCTCCCAAGAACGGTAGAGCATTTATTTATACATGGGAGGCCGTCTCCCAAGCTTTCACAGAAAGCAACTTGGTCAAGCAAAGGCTATGACCCATCCAGACAGAGACTCAACTTACCTTGGTAGATAGCAAAATTTGATTAATACAGGTCTTGGTCTTAAACATCAAGCAGAAAAGTAGAACCGCAAGATGCTAAAAACAATGTTATAGAAACATATTAGCTGTAAGAGGTTCAAATCACTAACAACTTCTGACGATCCCTAGCTATACAGATAACAACTCTGTTATGAATTATTAGACTGCATAGGGATAACTTGCTGAATACAAGCACCAAAAATCTTTGAACTGGAAATCTTTAGCATAAATGGGTAAGTTCAATCAGAAGAAAAAGGTTTGAGAACGAGAAGGTCTTCTGTAGAGTTCTCCAAACACAGCTTCTCCAACTTCAGATGAATGCTTGAATTACTTATACCACAAAACAGAAAAGAGGGAGATATAGAAAATGATTGAAGCTGGAAATCAGTCACACATATGAGGCTAAGATGAAGTTGACCCAAGAACATGGGGGACTCATGAAGACACATAAAGAAGATATTTCAGTTTACAAGCTGGTTGCTAGGTAGAGAGGTTGAACTTGACATCAGCCTCCCATGTATAAATAAATGCTCTACCGTTCTTGGGAAATTCCTGCTCCCATCAGGGGAGAGGGCTCCACTTGATGCCAGCTTTCCTCTTTTGTCTCTATTTCTTCATCCCCTAACCAATTTTCTCCAGAAGCATCGAGAGCTGTGCTGGCTCACCACAATAGGAGAAGCTCATTTCCTGCAGTGACAGGAGCTTGGCAAAGCAGCTCTACATATCTAGGTTTCAAGGTCCTGGCCACTAACCGTGATTAGAGACATAATCAAGGGAATAAGATTTCCTACATATTCCATCCAAAACCATCCATTTGAGAAGATTAAAGTTCAGATTTTCTGGATAAGAGTGAGAGCTGAGAATCTGCATTTTTACATTATTCTCTTCCTCAGTCTTCCCCTTCCCCTGTACGTTTCCTCTTATTCTTATTTGTATCTTGAGAAATGGTGTCCTGGAAATAGGAGGAGAGGTGTATGGAGAGGTCTTCTCCAACTAAGCTCTTGTAGCACCCTTTAGAATGTCTGGAAGCATACTACAGAAGATCATAGACACTAATCTGATACTTGCAAGCCAAAAATCACTTCAGTATAATCCCCCTTCCTGCATAGCAACATTTAATTCTGTCTCTAAAAGCATCCTTCCACCTCTAGACTCTGGTTTAGCCCTTAGAACAATGGTTTTATTTGAGCTCACTTATTCCCATCCTAGCAATACTCTTCAGTCTTCTCAGGGTGCAGACTTTTTATGGTGTCCTTTGAGTCCTCATTGACTTTTTGCTCTGCCCTCTTATTGCTAGTATGTTGTATTCTCCATCTATATTGAGCCACATTCTCTATACAGCTCAGCGTATCAGCTGAAGGCCATAGTGCTGTGTATCTGTGATGTGGCAAGAGGAATTTGACACAGAGATTAGCAGTTAGGGGTCTTCTTGTGTGGCAGCTGTTTTCTGGGGGCCCAAAGATTGAGAACTGCTGGCACAGACAGATGGGGGAGAGCAAGTTATGCAAAGCCCCGAATTGAGACTTGAACTCCTTGTTCATAGACAGGTGGGACACCAGTTGGTACGAGTAAAAAAGTAAAAATATTTCTTTGAAAAATTTTCTTCTTAGAAGTCAATGATGAGAAACAGTTCCCAAGCCCAGCTAAGGCCTCTGTTTCCTGCTTCACTGACATCTTGCCAGGTAGAAGTACATGGCCCACAGATAGCCAGACTCAATGCATCCATTTATTAGCTGCGTTGTGAGAACATTGCTGGTTTTCCCATCAGTGAGTCTGACTTCAGCAGCTGGAACATGGATTGAAACGAGATTTTTTTAGGTTTACTCCTGTCCTCTTCTGATTTTATTCCTTTGGTTTTCTGTCTTTTGTTCAGTGGTGAAAGCACAATGTATTTATGTTAATTGAATTTTTCTGATTGAAACTGTTTTGTACTATAATAATGAATACAAAATGACAACTATGATTTACAAGTACTTAAAACAAAAACATACTCCTTTTAAATGAATGTAAAGTTGATTTTGTTTGGAAACAACAATTTTAAAACTGGAGACACAAATGTTTGTTAGCTCTTTTGCCATCTGCATGGTTTTGGAAACATAAAGCAGTTAAATGCATTGCTCAAAAATATGCTAAGTTTACACTGACCCTTGAGTGAATCGCTGGCATTTGAGAGGGCTTACACCTGTTGACTGTGAGTCTTGGCACGATGGACTGCTGACAAACCTATCAGGTGTGATAAGCCAGGGCTGTTCAATGTGTGGTCTGAAGACTGTGCCAGTCAGACAACTGGTTGCAGCTGGCTCACCAGGAGATGAGTGCTGAAGTGGAGAGAACTTTGCAATTTTCCATCGCAGCACACCTAAGCGGTGACCAGTGGCTTTGTCTTTGAATGGAGTACAGACAGTTCTGGGGGTGAAGCTGCATGGCGAGGTGCGTGTGGGGTCAGCTGTAAAGTAGTCATGTACAGGGCCACACTGAAGATGAAAAATGATCTCTTGATCTTCTTGAAACTTCACTTAAGTCTTTTCTTCCTTTTCTACCTACATAGCTCCCTGGGATTGGGTTATCTATTGTGAATGTTCATAAAGCAAAACACATCATTTAGATATTCACTATTCTTGTGAATAGTATCATTCTAATTTAGGTTTCAAAAGCATTTGCTACATTGAAATATTTAAATTTTGATATTCATAGTTTTTGCTCAAAATGTGGGAAGTTGCTAACTTGTAATTATTTTACTTTGAGACAGAATCTCACTATGTAGTTCAGGCTGACTCCAACACGAGGCAGTCCTCCTGCTTCAGGCTTTTGAGTGCTGGCATTGCAGGTATGCATCATCAAGTCCAGCTAAATCATAACTTTTAAATTAGTTATGAGTACAAAGTGCTGAAAAGTTGTAAGTGCAATAAAGATTCTCTATGTTTATTGCCCTTAGGTACACTTTCAATAAATAATAATTTTTTTCCTGTGTCATGTTTGTTGTTATGTTTATTGGTAGATTGCTATATTTGTTGCTATGAAAATTTTTATCTGATTAATTTAGTAAAACTTAGGACTTGCAGGTTATTAATAAGTTTCTGTTTTTAATTTGATTTTCCTAGTAACTCACTTTAATTGTATTTTTTAAGACTACAAGTGTGTGATGAATTGGAAATTAAGTAAAAAGTAGGTCTTTAGCATGTACAGATAAATCATTTTGTAAACTCTCATAATATTTTTAAAACTGAAGACCATGTATACCCAAATCACCTTGGAATATTAATGCAAATTCCTTGAAGAAAAATCTAGGGAAAGGTATTTAAACAAACTATGTTCAGAATCTTAAATTTGAGAAGGACCTACAGTTAACACTAACCTTCACTATATAAAAGGCAGAGAATGAGGTTCTTCCATATCCTGGGAGTCATGAAGAGCTGATATACAAAGGAAGGAAGAATCATCTAGAAGCACCCCACCCGCTTCCCCACCCACTTTCCTCAGCACTGGCTGTAATCTAAACTACAGATGGGAACAGAGGCCTAGATGGTTAACAGATGTTATCCCAAATCATTTTCTGCCAGTTTTGTTTCTATGACTATGGGTAATAGTCAATGCCAATCACGATGGATTATTGGCTGGTTAAAAGCAATGTAGTGTAGGAACTAATATGATTGGCTTATTTGTCTTGATAATCTCAATAAATTATCAAATTAACACTGTGTCCATCTTACATCTTTTTTTTGAAAGCTGACTTGCAAAATAACAAAATGTGTCTGAAACTATAATTACGTTGTCACTCGAATTAAGCCTTCTTAATTTCTTCATTTTTATAGTGAAAAAAAATTAGTACCCTTCCTTGGATTGGTGCAACAGTCTTTTATCTCAGTAGCTCTCAGAACATGATTTTTTGAATCTTGCAGTATATGTGACCTGAGAGTGGCTTGATTTTTCACGGCTGCCTCTGGGTGGTGGCCTTGAGGCTGTTAATTGTATTTTCTTACAACCCTGATGGATCTGATTTCATAGTATGTTCATGAGCAGTGGACTCTTTGCTTACAATTTTGTGGAGAGATGGGGGAAAAGGATTTATGTATAATACACAAAGGAAACAGATAGCATATGTATGCATCAGACATTTTCATCCTGCAGCTCCTTCTTCTGCAAGCCTTGCTTTTTTCTTTCTCTACCCAGAAAGGAAAAATACTCCTTTTTAATTGTCTTTATCAATCAGCTTCCATCTACTTGTTTTCTGCTTAAAAAAAAAGTTCATTGTTACCTGAGTTGATATCATTTATTATTTTTAAAATTTGCCTATTGGAGATCTTTGCAACACAAGTTACTTAATAAAACATGCACTCCTAAGACACCATTTTTTTTTTTTTTAACCTGGACTAGAATTCAGCTAGGAAATAAAGCAAAATTCTTTTCCTATTGTTACGGCTATACACAAAGGAGAGGGCTTTATTGGGGTTTGTATTAACTTTCACTCTTTGCAGCAAGGTGTGTATAATTTTGAACTCCTGCATGCCTACACTATAGCTGAATAAAAATTACATAAAAGTTATAGGCTCACATACCTGTTGGGCTTTGCTTGTTCTGAGGTAATCACTTTTGGGGTGCTGCTCTTATTGCCTTACTGTCTTATGTTTTCAAAATTGCTTAAAGGAACTCACAAATATCACAGCAGCAAAAATGTCCACATATATATTTCTTCCTGATAGGTCAAAACCTAGGTAGAGAGGAATGGGCCCTGACTGGATGGCCCTATCAACATTTGGGTGAATGCTCACAGCAGGTGCAAACCTCTGTCTTAGGAGGAGCAGCAAAGGCCAAATGGGGCTGGCTGACGGAGGCCAAGGACCTGAGCAGTGAGTGGTGTACTTGTCTAGACATAGGTGATGAAGCTGCCAAGCCAGCAGCTAGGTCAGAGCAGGGGTGGAGCCAGCCTTGAGTGGAGGAAGGGGTGAAGCCTGAGAGCAAGGCCTGGGGCAATCAGCGCTGCTGCTGGTGGATGCTAAAGCCACCCATAGAGCAGAGACTGGGGAGGGAGAGGGGCTGGGAGCCCCATATAGTCACACCTCCATGTTTTAATCCTGCACATTATCTTGGAATGTTATTTGCTCCAAGCTCAGGCTTTAAAAAAGGCTAAAAACGTGTATATGCAACACAACACGTGCAGTGTGCAATGAATGGAACTCCTTGGGGCTATCTGTCTTCTTTAGGGAATTAAAATAAAGATTTTCTGGTAAAGTGTGTATTTCAACTGCTACCTGTGGTGCAGCAATAGCTTAAAATAGCGCAGGGGCAGGAGGGGGAGTTGTATTGAAGTTTATTTGTCTTTGAATTTTGTTAGAGCCACAGTAAAACAGGAAGGAAGGTTCTGCAAAAATCAGGAAGTTATAAAGTATTTTTATTCTAGAACAGTTCAGTTGATGTTAAAATGCCAATTAAATCAGCAGATGGCTAGCTATTCTTTCTACATTCAATGGTACAATTTCAGAATTTAAAACACTGACAAATTTGGCATATGTCTATTTCATTTATTTAGAGATTTGAGGCTTGTCTTTCAGTCAGTTTTACAAATATTTACCTTCTAATGCTTTTCACCCTCAAAACATTTGGCAACGAAATGCCCATGGCATGGGGGCATTGGCACAGCTGCATTCAGTTCCTCCTGGTATGCTGATATTATTGTCTCAGCTTTTCAAGCTAATGGATAATGCTTTTCTAAGTGGTGTTGCAAATGAAAGAGGGGAAAACAAGAAGCTTGTCCAAAGTCACTTAGGTTGGAGTTGGCAGCGCTAAAATGAATTCAGGCATTCTTACCATGGTAGCCACGGAGGGCTCATTCATTGAGTATGTTGGCATGGGTCTTGCTCAGAGACCCATATCTGTTCTCAGTCTAAATCACCAAGTCCCAGAAACTCATTTAACGGTCATCAGGAAAGTTCGCTATGGACAGGACATGCTAACAGCAGCCAGTGTATCTTATTTAGTGGTGGCTAGACCTAATCTGAAGATAGCAAGAAAGCAATAGAGGCTCTTATCTCTGACAGAGGCAGAGCAGGCCAGGGCAGGCCAACAAATTATGAGATAGAGAAACAACAAGGGCCACTGGCCTCATCTGGCTTCCTTTTTATTTATTCTTGACAAATGTGATTTATGAATCCCAGATCCTTTGTTCCATTGTAAAATGGAGCTATTGGCTTTGTGTCCTGACACCATAATTTTGTTTTAAGCCATTTTGCCTACTCTTATATGTTTCCTGGCCACATTTGTACACTTGTTTGTCAGTGCCATAAATCACTAAAGATAAGCAAATCCCCCTCTTAACCTTTTGGAAAGATAACATGACCAATATTTTCTGAGCATATTCTTGCCAGGCTTGCTTCGGAGAGACAAATGTGGGCTGTCTGGACGGTGTATCAGTACACAATAGTGTGATTTATGACAAAGGAGTGGAGAGACTTCTCAAATGTCTATTTTTCTGGAAGAATGATAGTGAGTTGTAAAAAGGCACCTACAAGGTTTTTGATACGCACATTGTGGTCAGGGTTTCTGCAGCTCTTTCTTCAGGGATTCATAGTGGACTGAGATATGGAAGTGTTCATATAATTGCATGAATGGAATTATCTAAATACTCTTTTTAGGAATGTGAACTTACGTGTGTGTTATGCTGTATGTTTACATAGATTATGTCGCAGCCTCTTTCTGGCTTTCAGTGATACACATTTGAAGTCTGCCTTTAGAATGAAGGGAATATAACTAAGATATGGAAAAATGGAATGCTTCTGGTCTGTAGAAAGAGCCATTAGTAAAGATAACTACAATATTTAACTTCTGAAGAAAGGACACATTGGTGGGGAGCTATGATCAGCACAAGCTTTACAGAAGCTGATGTATCATGTTTGAGCCACAGGCTGGGAGCAGACAAATATGGGGTGCAGTCTTGTTATCTATGGAGTGAACTCAGGCAAAGACCTGGCTTGAGTTTAGCTTGTTTTACTCCATAGGACACTCCATAGGTGCACCTCAGAATGTTGTAGGGATTGAAAGAGAAAGTATCTGGGCTTTCAGCAAAGCATTGATTTTCCCCTAGGTAGGCAGATGGGAATGATTATACGCTTCCTCAGTTTATAGAACACTGTCCTTTGTATAGAAAGCCTCTTTTATCAATTTTATCCATTGTCCCCTTCTCTTGCCCTGCCACTTCTGTTTCCAGCACCTAGAAGTACCCATTTTTGTATGACTTTCCAGAGAAGTTCACTCAGGTTTTGGTAACTGGGACTTCATAGCAAGGGAGAATGGGAGGGGCCTAAATCTTATTCCTTAAATCATCTGTGTTCGTGAGCTGGAGAGCTATGCTCAACTCCCAGGACTGTCTTTTTAATTTTATTCAATTTTAAAAATACAGAATGCCCATAGAACATATTTCAGTATTGGCAGATGAAGCTGAAATTGTTTCAAGATAGCCTGAAACAAGTTCTTTGTCTTTCTTTCT
>NW_004524647.1:3970900-3978997 GCF_000260255.1 Octodon degus
TAGGCAAGCTTAGGCAAGCACAAGGATCATGGTTCAATCACCGGCAACACATGCCTTTTCCTGATCCCAGTTGTTCTTTAGCCTGAAACAAGTTCTTTGTCTTTCTTTCTCTCTCTCTCTCTCTCTCTCTCTCTCTCTCTCTCTCTCTCTCTCTCCACACACACACACACACACACACACACACACACACACACACACACACACCTTTTCCACTTCTATTTTCAGGGAATATTAGCTTATACCATGGAATTTTCTTTTCAATAAATGTTCTCTTATGTGTTTTATGAAGATTGGCTATATTTTCATAATGCCCACTTTTTTTTTTTTCATTCTGAAGCAAGGAAAGCTCTCTCTGCATGTGATCTTTACACCTTATCTGGGTGGGAATTGATGCTCTGGTCCTAAGTCCATGCAGAGTCTTTCCCTGAATTTCCTTTGGAGGCTGCTGGGAATCATTCCTGCCTGGCACAATTCATTCTAGGTACTCCATAGGGGAAACAGGGATTAAAAAAACCTTTGCTCTTTTTTCTTTCTGTAATAAATGGAGTTTATGATAAATTTTTAATCTCTATTGTTTCCTGCTGTTACTACAGTAATGGTTTCCCTCCAGGGACTTGCCTCTGTAAATGCGCAGTAACCAATTCCCCTTTTCTAGGATTGTATTATCAGACGCACTGGATTCATTAAATATAGAAAGAAAGATCCTGAGGGAGGAGGGGGATATGAGATCAGTGGGCACAGTGCCTCAATTGCCATGAAGCTAGAAACTAGGAAGAACAATATTAAGTTTGTTTTGTAAACCTTGAGGCTACTAACATAAAGTTTCCCAATTTTGTTCAGTTTTAATTATATATTGACCTTGCAAAGCAACCTATTTCATCTCTTTAATTCTAATTTGACATTTATCTTTAATGTCAAATTAGACATTTATCTTTAATTTGACATTTATCTTTAATTTATATTTTTGTTAAAAGTTAACAAAAATATATAATAAAGATAAATTTCAAATTTATTTTGAATGTCTTTATTTTATTTTAAATGCCCTTATATGGAGAATATAGTTAAATTACTCTTCAAACTAATCTGAGAGTTTCTCAGTTTGATTTTGTTTTAAGGAAAGGATCTGAATATGTGGTGTAGTCTGGCCTTAAACACACTTATATAGCTCAGGCTGGCCTCGAAGTCACCATGATTGTCTTGCCTCAACCTCCAGAAGGCTGGATTATAGACATATGCTACCAATGGTTCTCTCCATTTGGTAGAGGAATTTAACACATCATTTTTGTTCAAATTGAACTATTTAGTCTTTTAAAAAATTTCTGCTTGCCTACAAGCTTTACTTTTAATTTTTCTAGCCATTTGTTCATTAAATGTTATGCTTTCAATTTTGCTCTTGATAGTCAACTTTTCCCAGACATATCAATCTCTTTTTCCAATTTTTATATTAAGATTAATTCAATTATTAGACATCTTCCTTATGTCATTTTTGTATTTCCTTTCCTCTCATGCCATTTTTTTTTTTTTTTGGTGGTACCGGGGATTGAACTCAGGACCATGAGCTTGCCAGGCAAGTGCTTATTCTACTGAGCTATCTCCCCAGCCCCTCATGCCATTTCTTGATTTTTGGTACTTTAATTGGGATTATAAATCAGACTATTATTACTGGTGAATCACTTCCCTTATACTACATGTCTTTAGTTATGATCTTGTTATTTACAAACATCAAAATAGGTTTCTGTTCTGATTATGTGTTTTTAGTTCTTTGGGCTATTTTCTTACATGAGACAGTGGCTTCTTTATTGTTTAAAATGAACTTCCAATCTCAGTTTATAATATAGTCTGTTAGTTTTCTAGTCTACTTTATACTTAAAAAGTAGAGTTGTTATGTTCCATTTTTAACAAAAGAGCATACTAGATACAGTATAAGTTCTTTAATCTTTCACCAGCTTCTTTCAAATGTTTGCTATATTTGTGAGTAATGTAGATAATAAGGGGAGAGAATGGAAGGTGGCTCTCAGGAAGTTGGTGAGGGCAACCTGGTGGATGATAACTTACTCTGGCATTCCAGTTTGGACACATTAGCTTTGGGCTCCTTCAGATAATCTTCTGGTGATACATAAATTCACAAGAGCTTTCAAAGCGGGGTATGTAACTGTGGTTGTACCCTGTTTACAGGTTGTAAAACTGCAGCACTAGAGTTCATCAAGAGAGGATATAAGAAGGGAAGAAAAGACTCAGCCTGAGAAATATATATACTTAGATTTTGAGTGGAGGAGAAAGAAATCACAAAAAATCAGAGGGGACCAAGTATATAGAAAAAAGTAGGAAATGATATATTACAGAATCCAAGAAATGAAAACGATAAAAATTGCTTATTAATTTAGTTACAGCATTATTTTAGCCAATTAGATAACACAGATCTGCTAAAGTTAGTAAAATTCACCTAGTAAAATATAAATTTGCCTCAAGGTGCAGCCATTAACTTATCAAGCCTTCGAGTTTTTCTTCATAGCTGAGTAATACTCCATTCTGTAAAAACACCACATCTTTCTCATCATTTCCTCAGGTGATGGGCATTATGGTTGTTTCAAAAGATTTGACTATCACAAATTGTGCTGCTATAAAAGAAACTGAGAGTCAAGAACAAAAATGTAAGATTTCTTGAAAGCATGTGGTAATATTCAATCATATGTCCCATCTTGCATAACTATATCTGTTAATCTGAACAACAGATTTGATGATAAAAATAGGTAACATATCTATCACTGTTGATCAGCTATTCTTGTTTTGAAAGTCTGCAGTCACAGATATATGTATTACCACAAAGATATACACAAATCACATATATCTTAGATAATGTGATTTGTATGTATTGTTGCGTTACCTTGTTTCTATCTTTGCTTCTGTTTTTCTTGCTCTTGTTTTTAACTCTTCAAAATAAAAGCAAATTATAATAAAATATGAATTAGAACACATGTTAGATGGAATAAATTGAGCATTATCTGGCTAGCATTTGGAATATTATAAAAAATCAAGCTGGCCAATCTTTAGCATCCCTCATTTGTCAAATGAAAATAGATAATAGTTTTAAACTGCAGGGTTGAGGTTATGAGTTAAAAATTTTATAGTGTGTCTAAACATCTGGTCCTGGAGCACTGCACACATTGCTTAGCTACTTTAGCTAGGCTAAACAGAAGAGGAAATTACAGAGTACTCACAATCAGGCTTGAAGGCTACACAATTAAGAAGAAAAACCAACATAAGCATTTTCTGGGACTCTTCTCAGGTATGGTTCTATGGTGGGCAGATGTGTACCCCACAGTTCTCACTAAGGGCAATGATATAAGATATCTGCCAAGTCCTCTCGCATTCTAAGTTCCCAAAGCTTGTTATTTCTCTTCCATGCTTCCTCGCCCCCTTCCAGTGGCACATCCTTGTTTTATTTATGTATTTATTTATTTATTTATTTATTTATTTATTTATTTATGGGGGGGCAGCTCAGCCCACCAGGGGGCAGGGCTGGCTGGCATGTGGTGCTGGGGGATTGAACCACGGTCCCTGTGCTTTGCTAAGCTTGTTCTAAGTAGGTGCTGAGCCATCTCACCAGCCCCGACACATCCTTGTTTGTCTTGATTTTGTCACTGTTGTCTATGGAGGGATGTCTGGTTCACTGCCTTGTCCCTTGATTGCAAAAGAAGAGTGAAAACAGTCTTGACTTTCTTTACTCTTGTATAGGTGGGCTTCAGTGTGGAAAATTACGAACCATTGTTTAAAGATGCTGGAAAGGCACAGATGTGACACAGATAGAAAATAGTGAATTTCAGTAAGGTCATATAAAATTTCAGGGATGAAAAAAATGCATTGCCTAAGGAAAGAAGTCCAGACCTACTTTTGTGATCATTCTTTTTTACTTCTTGCAAAATTTGTTTTCCTATGAGATTTAGAAACTAGCTACTAGTCTATCTTGCAAGAAACATTATTTTAGGAAAAAAAGAGAAAGCCAAAAAAAGTAAAAAAAGAAAAACCCAGATAGATAAACACAAGTCTTGATTTTCCTAACTTGCTTTATCTGCATTTTCTTCTTTTCATTTTAGTCCCTTTAAATATCATATTGTTGGATGGATTCTGAGCTAGTGATATGAAGGCAAGAGGAAGATTCTTTTGAAATGGTATCAATAAAGAAGAGTAGGAATTAACATTGTACAGAGAGGAGCTGACCTTCTATACACTGTAACCCAGGCCTCAGAGAACCCCATTGGGAACAGTGGAGTTCAGGCAGATATTCCAAATGTGGCAAGAGCACTGAGTACAGTACCCCCAAGGATACACAACTAGGCAAGAGGCAGGTCTTTGGCTGAGGGTGACTCCTGGAGAGGCACACACCAGCTGTCAGCAAACATCTCTGACCACAGCAATGAATGTGACTCAGTTCTAAAGGGGGAGGTCTGGCTGTGCACCAGAGGATCCTCCAGAGAATTATTATAAAACTGTGGACACAGAATATTTACTTATTTATCTAATATATTTGGTATAGGGTCTCATTACACAGCTCAGACTCATAGTGATCCTCCTGTTTTCAGCCACCCTAGTGCTGGAATTACAGGCCTGCACCACCACAGCTGGTCTTGGTGGCTGGCTCAGCATGCCTGGGGGCTGGGGCTGGTGTGTGGTGCCAGGGATCAAACCCCTGTTAGTTCGCTGAGCTATCTTATCAGCCCTATAGATTAGACTAGCCATTTTTAAAAAATAGTATCTCATTGGAGGCAGTCCATAATGATCCAAAAACAATGTCATCCTTGTTATAATAGTATGGAACTACAGAGGACCCTTTGCCTGGTACATTCAATAAGTTTCCTCTTCCTTAATTTTCTTCCTTGCTTATTAACAAATGAAAATTAAGTGAGTCAATGGGTTACCCACATTTTAGCACTGCCCAATAAACTAGAGCCACTCTGTCATTGTTCCTTACTGCTCGGCAGTCAGTAGATGCTCAGTGAATATCTTAGACAGATGAGTAGATAATGTGATTTGTAGAGAGATTTGGGATTTCTATTGACTCCTGTTACAGCACAGAACTGATATCATGTGACCTTCAATCATATGTCCTTTTATCCCTCTATTAATAACGCCACTATTAGCTCAGAATTCCTCTTGATTGTTGGGGAAACATTTCAAAATATTATTAGGTTGAGGAGTTAGCATTTACTTGGACCATACTAACATATATTTGGAAATCTCTCTTGTTAGTCCTGGGAAAAGGTTCATGTTGAAAATTCTTTTTTTATGCCCGATATTATTTTTCATTATTTTCTTTTAGTAACACAATTATATTTTCTTTTAGAAACAAATGCTAAAAAGCATTATGAGAAGCACATAAGTCAGAGGTATTTAATTTTCTGTCTCCAATTCACAGCTATTCTAGGCTGCTACGATTTTTCAGATGGAAAATAACAAATAGTCACTGGGGATCTATTATATGCCAGATACAATTAACTTAATTCTCATGAGGAATCTGTTTTATAGTCACTTTTCAGAATCGATGAATTCTCACCTGGAATTTGAGTTAAGTGCAGGCTGCAGGCTGATGACACTGTATGGAGAGAAAATTTAAGGAAACTTATACAAAAAGGGACTACTGGGGGCAGCTGGTTGGGTACAACCAGGTCTAGGTTGGTTTGGGCAAAGAAGATTGAGTTGGATTATTACAGTGGCTACGAGTGGGATTGGAAAAATTTTTTTGACCACGCTATTGAAGGAGATGCATGCATGGACTTTCTTACCAGTCTGTTCATATGTGGTGCCAAAGAGCAAAGAAAGGGCAAAACTTAACAAAAACCAGGGTCACAAATAAAAAACAAAATCAGACTCTGTTAGAGAGCTCAAGTTGTAGTTAGTGCATACAGTCGCCATGTAAAAAATGAGGTTGCTAAAGGTTCACACATTCAGTGAATGTTGGAGCAAAACAGCTGAGATTTAAATTTTTATTTCTAAGCCCCTTGACATATAAATGCATATTATGCAGTATAAGGTTGGTGTGCTTGCAGGGGGATGAGTGATGAATAAAACCACCACTACCAAAATGTGTGAACGCTTCTTGAATTTATACTACTATAAATAAGTATTATGTGTCAGGGAGCTATGTGATTAAATAAGATTGGAAAATGCTGGGTTAAAGTAACTAAATTGGTTTTTCTTTTTCTTCTTTGCAGAATTTATGCATTGAGAATCTTCCTGAGGACTGTGCAGAATTTCCCAATTTATTTGACCATGAAACATTCTTTTTCCTAGCTGCATACTTTTGGAAAATGCTGGATTATACTTATTCTACTTGTAGCAGCAATTCCACTTGCTTCTGTTGTGCACAGAATTAAAAGCCCTCCACAAACTTAGGATGCTTAGATAATTCTTCCTTTTAGTATACTTTTAAAAATTAATAAAGTTTTTTAAAAATAAGCAATCAACTTTTTAGGGGATTTGCATAAATGAACTGCTGATCAGAGGCATCTCACATTTCAAGATCACTACTAATATTTTGTTGCACATTTGTTTAGAACCTTTAAAACACATAGATAATTATAATTACTGAAATATAGAATTATACTTTTTTTGCCCTGACTTTTTTCATGTAATAACACATGAACAGATATTGATTCAAACCCTGTAGCTAATTCTTAGCAAAAATCCTTCACAAAGTCTTTAGGACAAATCTTGCAGAATTAATTCTTTCATTCTAGAATTTTCTTCTTTGTCAAATGGAGCTATTAATGTCATCTATCCAGAAAGCACAATATTAGGATTAAAGTAAGTGTCTTATGTGCATGTTTAGCTCATGCCTAGCACTTACTCATCATTCAAGAGATAGTGACTATCGTTATTTTGTTGCCACACTTAGTAATTGGTGATCCTACCCAGCTTTATCCCTCCACACATTTTTTCTTCAAGAACAAATCAATGGCCTCCTACTCTCACAAGGCTGTCTTCTTTGTCAAATTGATACTTCTATGTAAGTTCAAATTCAATCCAAGGTCTCCTGGGACATGACAAAGTTAATCCAGGAGTCAACAGACTGAGCCAACAGAAGAGCTCTTCAGTCAGTCTCCTATTATCGTTTTCTAATCTCCAATTCAACAACCCCCAGGTTTCTGAATATTATACTTCTTGAAGGGTATTAGGTGGTATCCTACCCATGTTAATTGCTCTCTCTTTGTAAAACAAGAAAGGTGGATATTTGTGCTTTTCTTTACCACACTTGAAAAAAACATTTGGTATGTGGGGTGAAGGAATCCTGTTAGGGTTTAGATTCAGAACAAACCCTCAAAGTCTCATGTTCAGGAGTAGGGATTTCAGAAGGTGATTAGAGCATGGGGGTGCTATACTTACCAACGGATCAATCCACTGTTGAGTTCATAGTTGAATGTGCTGTATGGAGGTGGAGTGTGTTTGGAAGTGGCAGGTAGCCTGGGGCACAACCTGGAAGGGCTCATCTATTTCTTTGTCTTCCCCCTTCTCTCTCTCTGCTTCCTGGATACTGTGGGTTGGGCAGCTTTTCTCCCCCATACTCATATCCCTTCCTGTTTCTGCTTTGGAGCCATTAGACTGTGGGTTGAATTCATGAGCCAAAATAAACCTCTCTTCCTTTAAGTTGTAGGCATCCAGCTATTTTGTTGGGTATTTTCAAAGTGGCTAATACTGCTACTTTACCTTTCAAGCTAGAATACATTTGTGGTTGTTTTTGAATCTCTGAATCTCTTTGCTGTGTAGTCAAATGGGGAAGGGGGGTCTGGGAGATCCCAGCAATTGTGTGGCTGGAGTTGCTACCCTGGAAACATATGGAACCCTGAGCCAATGCCAGCTCTAAAACCTGGTGTTTGGGCTGGAAAAATGTTTGATGCATACTCTTCCAAGAACTTGGCAATGTCTCAGATCCACCTGTTGGTTCTTCTCCCAATCCCATGGTTTTATCAGTTTAGCTAAAGCTCTCATATTCTCACTTTAAGTTTAAATTTACAACATGTAGGAATTTGAATAGCTCCTTAAATCTTTGGTTAAGATCAAATGTGATAGAGTGGGCCTAAGGAGAGTCACATGGGGAGAAGA
>NW_004524647.1:3990944-3992247 GCF_000260255.1 Octodon degus
GATCTCTCATCTCTTCAGTGCATTACTTAGGATTTCATTTATCCAGCCCCATATTCATCCCAGATCCAAACCGCCTCATGTTTTCCATGCTAACCCCAAGGAGGCCCTCGATGCCTCCTATTTTATTTATGCCAAATCCTATGCCTTCCATTCCTATTCCTGCAGGCCCCAGGTTTCCCATTCCAATGCCTTTGTTCAGGTGATTGACGTCAGTAGGCTGCCGTCCTGCTCCTAACCCCATGCCAATGCTACTGAGTCCATGGGGAAGTTGTTGTGGACATTCAGGAGGGGAAAAAAAAAATCTCTCTTTGATAAGGTTCTTTCATCCATTTTGATGTGCGTTGGTCTATCAAATAGCAGCTGAGCATTAAACATAGATATAGTTTGCATGGCTTCAATGAACTGTTCAAAACCCACAGTGCCTATTCCACGACTTTCCCCATCTTTATCCTTCAGAATGTCTGCTCGGACCACCACACCAGCCATACTAAATACTTCCTTCAGCTTCTTCAGCCAACTTTATAATCCAGATTTGCTACAAATACTGTACTTCCAAGTCTTCCAGCCTGCAATATACAGATAATCTCATTTGGGATGTTAGGATTATCTAGGATACTGGGTAGGTTATTAATCACTCCTGGGATACCTGGACCCATGCCTCCCCCATCAGTTCTAGCCATTGCCTTCTGCCTTGCTCTCCTGGCTTGTTCACCATCAGGATCTTCTTTGACTTTCAGTGGTCTTCCATTCAGAATATGCTTGTTTAGAACTTCAGTAGCTTTTTTCATGCTTTCTTGAATTCAACCACGACATAGCCCCTTGACCGCTTCAGTGTCCATTATGAGCTCCATGTATGTTACCTCACCAACTTTTTCTTTAACCAGGTCCTTCAGAGACTACCATTTCACATCAAAAGGCATGTTCATAAAGAAGGCGCGGTATCTTTTAGTCGGATTGGCATATGGCTCAAAGCGATTGCCTCTCTTTTTATATTTTTCTCCTTCTTCTTCTCACTCTGAGTAGGCCATTCTCCTTCACCCTCTGGCCAGGAGCCCTGTTGCCAGTCAGCACATTGGGTGCGCCACTTTCCTCCTCCATTTTGGGCTCTGTCACCACCACCTTGGCCATCACTGTCTCCTTTTTTCCGCATCTGGACTTTGAGAAATGGAATTTTAGAGGTGAGTTCCATGTAGAGGAGAAAGAAATTCCCAAGGAGCCTTGAAGAGTCTGGAGGTTCTGGATTAAAGTTGTTTTGCTTGGTGTTCATAGATTTTTGCAGGACAAAAATAACTTTATGTAAGAC
>NW_004524647.1:3992645-3995863 GCF_000260255.1 Octodon degus
AATAGAAAAACATATTAATTAATTAATTAATTTTAAGTTTTTTCTTTTTGTGCAGGGTCTCACTACGCAGCTCGGACTCGTAGTGATCCTCCTGTTTTCAGCCTCCCTAGTGCTGGAATTACAGGCATGCACCACCACGCCTGGACTCCATCACTGGCTCAGAGTGCCTGGGGTTGGGGTCAGAGTGGCATATAGTGCCAGGGGTTGAGCCCTGGGCCCTGCACTTATGTAAGCAAGCACTTAGTCCACTGAGCTATATCGCTGGCCCTAATTAATTAATTTTAAGTTAAAAAAATAGTAATTGACCCCTCAAACTATTGATCCCTCAAAATATTCACCTTCACTTTGAACAAACTTACTCCATTGTTTTGGCATCTTCAGAAGCCGTTCTGGATGTCCTCTTTTGGGAGAAAACTTTTTGCACAAAAGCCAAGAAGCCATGAGAGAAAACATAATACTCTTACCTCTATTCTATTGATGGAGAACTTACTATTTGTGGCTATCTTGTATTTGCTCTCTTATCAGTCTTTGACAGCTTCCTGAGACAATTACTTTTATATAGAGTATACAAAGTATTATTATATAACTTGGATAGTGAAACCAGTATTGTATAACTTGTTTGGTCATAGGATAAGTGATTGTACAAATTGATCCTTCAACTCAGCAGATGGACTATAAAGTCTTTGCCTGTTTCTTATTTACCAGATGAAGATGATAGAAATACCTCTTTTTCTCCATCATCTGAACTTCAAGAAATCAAAGACAGGTAATTTTTATGTCTTGCAGCAGATGGTAAATGGTTGAGGTCATTGAGAATCAAAGATGAGATTGACTTGTTCATATGGGCATTCTGCTTCCCTAAGTGCGCTTCAAGTGTGCTGGGAACATTGGATAGCCTTGAAATGAATAGACGGTGCCATTGTTAAGACTTTCTGTTGCTTTTCCGTAAGTGGCCAAAGTAGCAGAATTCTTGACGATTACATCCAGATGTTGTTTTCAGCTGGAAAATAAACAGTCTACCTCAGTCTCTCTCTGCATCCAACAGAAGCAGTGTTAGGTCTACTCTTGCTGGTGAATTTGCTAACACATATCTTTTTATTTAGAGCTAAATGTTCTGAAAGCAGAGTCTGTATTGTATTTTCTAATTATGCATAAAAGAATACAAACAAAACTCATGTTTGAAAGCCTCAAATAAATGCTTCTTATAACTTAAGTGCCTTTTGGAAAACATCCAGCACCACAGTGTGTAAATTTGCTGAACAATTCTGCACAATTGTGTATGCAATGGGTGCATATTCACAATTGCATGAGTATCTTTAATTGCTTTTGATTACATGGCACACTATGTCCTGGCCTCTTGAAATGAGGGCTCTTTTTAAATCAATGTGATCCTAAATTTGATATAGGTTCCTGTGGACTGGAGTTTTGTACAATGGAATTTTCTAACTAGAGCTGGAGTAAAATGAGAGGAATAAGAAGGGGACACCAAATGCTGAAGAAATAAAGGAAAAATTCAAGTGTAAATTGTTAGATCCTACCGCTCTTCTCCAAAATCTGTGGGCAGAATAGAATTGGCACCCTGGCCAACTTGCTCAGGGGTGAGTACTTGTGAAGCTCTGAATTTCATCTGGTGTTGCTTAGCCCATTGTTGAGTAAATGTGAAGCTGAAAAGGCCCAACCATAGGCAAAAGAGAATAATAATACATGGGGTAAATGTATTTCATAGTCTCTATGCATACGTGTATGGCCCTAAATAGCCATCATTGCCATCTATGCTTGAGACAGAAGTCAATAAGACATCTGCATGTCCCTGGCCATCAGACCATGGTTATCTGGATGGGATACCTTGTATGGTACAGAAGAGCTCTGTAGTGCTGGGTGATGCCAGCTCAGGCTGTGGTTTGCAAATTTTCCACTCCACCACCTCTCTTCCACCAGTACTGTCTTCCTTATCCTTTTTCTGATCCTTGATATTTTTTAGACAGGGAACTGCTCTATAAAATACAGCTCCACTTTTTTGTGTTCTGGCGTACACTTGTTTTGATTAACATTTGAACATTTGTGTGTGTGTGTGTGTGTGTGTGTGTGTGTGTGTGTGTGTGTTTAAGATTCTGCAGTGGGTAAGTTCAATCTATTTTGGACATGGTTAATGCAGTTTAGTGACTGTAAGTGGGGAGCACAGATTGGTACAAGCATATGCCATGACAATAACATATGTTTACTTGTGCCATGCAGACAGTGAACCAAACAGTGCATTAGGGAACTCCTCAAGAATTTTCTCCTCCAACGGACATGCAAGGTCTATAGTATGCTTCCATTTTAACCAATAAAGATCCTTGGTCTGAGAGTATCTGTAAGTTCCAGACTGGGAAATGTAATTGGTTATGTTTGATTCCCACAGATTGACCTTCCTGATAACAGCTGTCTTGTTTTGTAATTGCCAAGGTCTTTGTCATATTCCCTTTTTTGAGAGTTTCTTTTCCTTGACACTCAGTGATCAAAATTTTTGTCTGATAGCAATCATTTATAAGGTTGCATTGCTGCTGTTTTTTCTTCCTTAATTGCTTTTCAGAAACGGTTTTTTTCCCCCCAGGAACTGGTATTTATTATCAAAGTCATATTTGATGTCAACAAGATGCCACAGCTACAAAAATATTGCACACATTGCATTCTCAATGCAAACAGTCAAATGGAACCCCAGTCATTAAAAAAGTAACTCAAATTACCCCCAAAAGTAATGAATTTTTAAAACATCTTTATATATCCAGGCAACAAATTAAAATGGTTAACAAGAAAAAATACAAATACAGAGATCTGGTATTGATGTTTAAAAAAGGCAACTGCTTAAGCATTCCTATCAATCTGAACATCAGTCTCTCGGTCACTCAGCTTCATGCCGTTTATCATCTGGCAGGCTTTCAGCCACCTCTGGTAACTCAAACTTAACCACACTGAACCCCTTAGACTTCTCATTCTCCATCTTAAAGTCAGCATATAGCACATGGCCACATTTGTTGAATTTGTCCTTTAGGATCGTCCATGTAAAATCAAATGGGAGATTTCTTTTTTTATTTTTATAATTAATTTTCATCTTTTTCTTAAGTTTTATTTTATATTTTATTTTATTTTTTTTTCAAAATTTTATTGATAGATAAACAGATAGCAATGAGACAGTTTCAAATCAAATAGGAAGTACAGTTTCAACAAATAATACACTG
>NW_004524647.1:4005843-4006914 GCF_000260255.1 Octodon degus
TGAGGCTTTGGGGGGACAACGAGACACAAACCATAACAGGTATATATTTTTTGATGTTTTTAGGTTTTTGAGAATGCTGCTTATAAACGTTTTTAAAGTAAGTTTCCTTCTGGATATGTGTTCTTGATTTTTACTAACTGGGTCTTAAGATCCTTTATGGAAAGGAAAAGCGTAGGATAGAATATTAAGAAATTATTGTATCTATTACATTTAGCCTTTTACTATATAATCCAGGCTAGGCTTGAATTCGTTATATAACCCAGGCTAGCCACAAATATCTGCCTCAACCTACTGAGTGCTGGGGTTTAGAGGGGTGCACCACCATGTTCAGCATGAAGCTACACTGTTAATAACAGAAAGCAACTGTTGAGTGACAAGAGCATGGTAAACTTCCTTCTCATCTGAGTTCTCTTCACCTTTTGAAACTTACTGAACCAGTTCTCACAGACATACCTTTGCTCACATCATTCTCTCAGTTGAATGTTTACATTCTCCTTTCTGCTAAGCTCTTTCTCATCCATGTTTATGCTCATGCCCCAACACCCTTAATAAGGCTTTTCTAACTGGTCTGACCTTATGTGACCTTATATGACTTTACTGCCTTTTGAATGCGTATAGCACTCTAGGTAAAAATGGCAAATAGATGTGTTTGCTCTGACTGATTGGTAGCAGCTACAAAGTATATTATTTTGAGAAGATATTAAAATGAGGCTTTATCCAGATTCGTGGGACAGACATTACAGCTATGTAATGATTGTGTTCCTCCAAAATTCAAATGCCAAGTCCTGACCCTCAATGTGATTAGGATTATGGGAGATAATTAGATCATAAGGGTGTAGCTTTCCTGAATGCAATTAATGTCCTTATGAGGGAAGATAGATGGACAGGAAAGAGCTGGTCTCTCTTTGAGCATGTGAGAACACAGTGAGAAGATGACTCTTTGTAAGCCAAGAAGTGGTCTTCACCAGACACTACATTTGCTGGAACTTTAATCTTGAACTTCAGAGATTCCAGAACTATGAGAAATACATATTTGCTAAATAGATAAATAAATAAATATTTATTAATAAA
>NW_004524647.1:4010250-4015876 GCF_000260255.1 Octodon degus
GCAGAACCTTCTTATATGGATTATCCATTTATTCAGCTTGTACAGTTTTCAGAAATTTTTTTTGTACCAGGAATTGAACTCAAGACATTGTGTTTGCCAGGCAGGTGCTGTGCTGCTGAGATGTATCCCAAACCCAGTGAATACAGTTTTACACCTACATACATAAAGAAATAGAATGCTAGGGAACAACACTCTGAAATTACTCTTTATATACAAATAATAGACTACTATTTAGTCATATAAAGAACTGAAGTACTGATATGTGCTACAATATGAATGAACCCTGAAAACAATGGAAAGGAATGAAGTTAGTCACAAAAAGCCACATATTGCATGGTTCCACTTATATGAAATATCTAGAACAAGTAAAACTTTAGAGGAAAGAAAACAAAAGAGAATTGTGGTGTCCAGGGTTAGAGTAAAGAGATAAGTACAGTGATTGCTTTAATGAACATGTGTAAAGTGTTTTGGAACTTGATAGAGGATGTGGTGGTATAATATTGTGTCACTGTTATATACTAAACACCGTATTGTATTAAATATGGTAACTTTTAAGTATAACAAATAACAAAATTCAGAACACTACTTTAGTTTATAGGAGTATGATAAAATATTTGTAGGGTCTATATGTAATTAATACTCCAAATATTAGGATTGACAACAGCACATAGGCTCTACTAATTCTGGGAGAAGTTTTCTATTTTTTTTCACTTCCAATTTCTGTGCTTAACTCTTACTCAACTGGTGTGTTTTATATGACATATTTAGGGGAATCTTTCTGGTTTCTCATGGCCATAATTTCCTCTTTGACTCAGTTAAGCAATTCTATTTGTCTACTGTTCCTTTTTCCTGGACTACTGGATCTTAAAGATCAGAACCCTCCACAATAGTCTCACATGACTTTGCTCTGTTAGTGCCTTCCTTTCTCTGACCAGTACTGCCTCGTTAACTCTTGGCTGAGATTAGCACATAAGCTGTTGACCCAAATGGCATGTCAGGAGATAAGAATTTGAGTTTGTTTCTGGTGACCATCTTATTGTGTTCTAGTGGTTTTTACTTTGTATCTTGAAGTCACTTTGGATTTCCATTTTTCATCCTTCTTTTCTTTCAGTCCTCTACTCCTTGCCTCCTTAAGGATATACTTGTATTATAGTTGGCCAATAGGCCTGGCTAGCCATTGTTAATTGGAATGACTGAGAAAGTGTGTAGAGTACGGGAAAACTGACGTGACACTTTGAAGATGGAAGGAATGAGTGTCTAAGATACAGTGAAAGAAAAGATCATTGAAAGTAATGGTGTAACCATAACATTGACCGTATTATCCACACAAATTTTGAAATAACTAAAATAAATGACAAGAGGGCCAGCCAGATAGCTCAGTGGACTAAAGCACCTGTTTAGGCAGAGCACAGCCATCAGGGTTTGATCCCCCACAAACCATGCTGGCCCTGCCCCCAGTGTGCACTGCAATGGGAATTGAGTCTGGATGTGGTGGTGCATGCCTGTAATTTCAATGCTTAGGAGGCTGAAAACAGGAGGATCACTATGAGTCTGATCTATGTAGTGAGACCCTATAGACCTTGTACTAAATACATTAAAAAAAAGACAAGAAATGGGAGGAAGAGAAGGTGAAAACAAAAATTTTGGAGATAGCTTCAAGAAGTAGGAGTGGCAGAGGGCATAAGCTTTTGGTATGCATTGCACAGGAGCTGATATATTAAAAGTGAAGGAAGAAAATGTGAAATAACAATGAGATGAAAAGATACTTATCCATTCCATCCTCTTGGTACAAAAGAACTTGAGGTCTGGGAGAAAACAGCTATTTCTTGGGAGAGAATTATAGAGTAATGTCTTTGGGTTCAGCTAAGTTTCAGTTAGTGCAAGATGCTGAGAGAAACATTAGTTTACAGATTTCTCAAAGCATTAAAACTCTCTGCTAGCTTGATACTTGACACATGAAAAATGAATTGGAACATAGAATCAATTTTAATATAAAACAGCTACAATTTTCAGCTATCAGAAAATATTGGTAGAGCTGTACATGGACACCATGTCTAAAGCATAAACTTCTTTGAACAAATTGATGAGAACTCTTTTTGTCCACGGTAATAAGCTTAAATTAGGCTTATTTTGGGATGACTATTCAAAAGGAAATTATTCTTCTATGAGGTTGAGGACTCATATACGTACTTAGTGATTTAGAGATTTTTATTTCTACAAGAATGTAACTTTCACATCAAACAAGTATCAGTTTTTTTCATGAAGTGATATTAGAAGAATTTTTATCAAGTTTGGGAGATACCTGATAAGTGTAACCTTGGTTTATGAACTAAATTCTCTCCATGATTGTGGTTGCAGACTGAACTGAACAAGAATCAAATCAAATTTCTTCATAATATCAGTGTTGAACTTAAACATTTAATTTGATTTGTTTGATGTACAACTTAGCTTACAACCAGAATGGTGGAAAGAATCAACTTCATGATCTTCATTGGAGATACCAATGTATATCCATTACAATTTTGCATTTAGGTCATGTGAAAATCTAAAAAGGAAGGGTATACTGTTGAGAATTGTAAGTACAAAGCTCAGCATTCTAAACTGGGTGCCTTCATGTGAAAGTTGGAAGGTTTTCTGCAGTTTTGCTGGACAGTGTTCAGAAGAAATAATACATGTCTACAGGTTGCAGTTTTTCTATCTGGTCTTGAAACAGAATAGGGTATCATGCTCATTGGGTGCAGAAACTGAGTGGGATCATTAGTCTATAAATCATGGGTCCATGAAAATAGTGCAGCTTGCTTAATTAGAAAACTGTAAGTTCTTAGGATGCTAGTATTTTCTTAATAAATAATTTACTAGAAACCTCCAGACTAAGGATAGACTCGAGCTGTGAGCACCCATCCCACCCACTCCTCTCAATGAGTTGGAGAGTTGAAGTGAAATCAAAACATGATGCAAATTTTCAACATGGCACCCCAGGAGATCCTATTATTCTTTTTACTATTTAAAAAATACCCAACTTCAGAGAATTGGTGTAATAATGACCTGATTCCTTCCTAATTTGCCATCAGCTTATGCGTGAAATAGTGTATATCTAGGGCATGGCTCCCTTTTTGTGTTTCTGAGGCATCATGAATAAAACCCATTATAAAAGACCATCAGTGAGAGTACATGATGGCAGGCATCATGCTGTACAGCTCAGGATCCCTGGCATTATTAACTCCAAACTGACGCAAGAATTTTCCAAAATATGTACATGTTGAAAATCTGTACCATGTTTTGACTCCACTTCAACTCCCAACTGTTTTCACACTGAAAGGAGAAGGGTGGAATGGGAGGATGTAGCAGGAGCCTATTCTGGTTCTGGGAAGATTCTAGTAAGTTATTTATTGAGAAAATACTGACTTCATAAAAACCCACGGTTTTCTAATTCAGGAAGCAGTACTATTTTCATGGGCTGTGTGATTTATAGACTAAGGACCAAGATTTTGGGAGAATCAGTTGAGAATTTTCCCCCCACATATAGTAATCATTTCCCTATAAATAACACTGTGGCTAAGTTCTATTTGTGGATGAACTTGTTTTAAGAAATGATTTAGAGCCATAGAACATTAAAATGGATTAAAAGCAACCTTAGTAAGACCTCATTTTTGAATAGTAAAATTAGACTGCATTTGCTTATGGTAAGAATGGAAGAAAAACTCTAATTTTGTGTTTTTTCTCCCCATCATTTTCTTTCTTCTCACTGTGAGAATGCGATGGCTTGAATGTTCTATTACCTATGGCAAAGTTGAAACAAAATTAAACATGCTGCTGTATTTTCATTCATAGAAATGTAGAAAGAGAAGTGACTTTCATATCAAGAAGCTCAACTAAAGACAAATAAATACAAATGGGAGTATAAGAGTGATTTTTTTCATCGACATCTATATCCACAGCCTTTTTTTCCCTTTAAAGGCAAGAAGAGAGAAGTCAGTTATGGCATATAAAATGTTCAAATTATGTTTACCATTTCTTGTAGGAAGGAAAATGGAAATGTCTGTTTCTATAGAGTTTTAGGTTGTTTGGAAAAATTAAATTTTAAAAACCAATGGCAGGACAGACGTTTCTTTGTGTTTACTACATAAAACAACCTGTAAGCAGGTTGTATTACAAGTGTGGATGAGTTCTATCTGAATTACCAAAAATTGTTATAAAGATTTATTTTAAAATGTCCTCTATTTCTTTTGTATATACATGTTATGCATTAATTCCTGCCGAAATGTTTATAGAAGTTCCAGTTTAATGATTAATAATTATAATAATCTATAGTTACTGAATTTTTTACTATGTCATATGTTTTAGAATTTTTTGATGTTCCAAACTCATAAAAAGTTTTTTTTCTTAGTGTTTTCATACTTAAGCTCAGATTTTCTTTCTCTAACTATACAATCTAAGGAATAAAAAAAAAATCTATTTTTTTAAAAAACATGCATAGGTACATGTTAACTCTTCCAAAGAAGGGAAGGGGATAATTGATCTTAATCAAGAAGAATCAAGGTTATTTCATATAAGAGTTAAGATTATTTCAGAGAAGAAAGAAAAGATGGGAAACTCAAAATTCCTAGACTTTTAACTTTATGACTGGGCAAAAATACCTCCATACTTCATATGTTATGCAGTCTTTCATGAAACAAACTTTTATGGCTTCTTTAAACTGTGGGGTGAGTTATGAGACACCTATTATTTAATATCTATCATTTTTCATAAAAATAAATTATTAATGATATATATTGATCAGATAGAAAAATGAGGATATGATAGTGCATAAAAATAATAACTTAAAAATGAGTTAATAATGAAGGAGTCTGTTGAGGAGGTTGACAAGCCAATAATACAGTTCTTCTCTGAGAAATCAAGAGTAAGACCAGCAGGACATGAATGCAAGAAACTTTTTACAAAAGGCTATTTACAGCCTAGATGACCTGGTATGCCTTGTCCCAACCCCACGAGCAAAAGAGCCTTCCTGTGGTTTACAAACCCCTTTACTCTGCTGGAAGCCACACTGAACCCTGGACAACAGGAGCTTTGGTGAGCCAGCGTACCCCCTTTCCTTGGGTCTCAGGATCCTTGCTGACCTGTGCTCCCTACCATTTCTGCTGAGCCTGGGTGAACATTGGAGGCTTCAAAAATGTCAAAACAAAGGAGAAAAAGGCAATCTCAGACCTGTAGTCCACCAAGAATAAGTCCAGGAGACAAGGACATAAAGGAACTTGGAAGTCACATGCCTGAGGTTTCTGAAAAAGATAATAATTGAAGTAAAGAAAGAAGTCCATCAGATTATAGAAGAAATCAGATCAGAAATAATCTCTCAAGTGACAAATGAAATGACAGCAATTATGAAAGAATTGTTCAGTGCATGTAAAGAAGATAGGTAAAAAAGAGAGGAGAATAGACAAATGATGGAAGCATCGAATGCACAGTACAAGACAGAACTAAAATGCATGAAACAGATTCAAACTGATAACCAGGACATTAAAAATTCCACTGAAATGGAGCTGGTGAGATGGCTCAGTGGTCTAAAGCACCTACTTAGAACAAGCTTAGCAAAGCACAGGGACCGCAGTTCAATTCCCCAGCACCACAT
>NW_004524647.1:4015976-4017249 GCF_000260255.1 Octodon degus
TTAGGGGGAAGAGAAAGCTCTCCCACACACTCACCAGACATTGGCTAGGACTGTGTCTGGGGCTTCCCGGATGCGGCAGAAATTCATACTCGGCGGGTGTGGTGGCGAGGTACTACGGAGTGGTTGGGGGCTGCCCAAGGGGGTGGGAGAGGGTCCGGCCCACGCTGCGCCTAGGCTGGGACTGGTCCCGCCGGCGCAGGGTAGCAGGAAGCTCTCCACTCACTCACAGGACCTGGGCTAGGACTGGCCAAATTGGAGATTTCTCACAAATATCTGGCAAGCCTTCCTGGCCACCCCAGGAGCGTGGCCTCCAGCTCCACCAACAGAACCTGCAAAGCTTCCTCCAAAGTTTCCACATTCCATCTCGATGGCGAGGTCAAAGCTGGCACTACCGCCACCATCCATGGCCAGGCCCATGCACTCGATGCCAGCGCCCAGGGCTAGGCCCATGTCGGAGCCCATCTGCTCCAGACTGTTGGCCCCCCCGGTGTACTCCAGACCCGTGCACTCCAGGTTGTTGGCTCCCATTTGCTCGAGACCCAACCCCTCCAAATTGTTGGCGCCCATCCACACCAGACCCATGCTCTCTAGGCTGTTGGCTCATATCCGCTTGAGACCCATGCGATCCAGGTTGTTGGCGCCTAGCCGCTCCAGGAAGGTGGCCTTGCGATCCATCCATAGGCTCCAGGCCGACCCCCTTGCCCGCGGTCACCATGCACTCCATTCTCAGGTCCATGCGCTCAATGACAAGGCCCACGTGCTCGATGGTGTGGCCTACACAGTCCATAGGTGCGGCCGTGTGCTTCAGGCCAAAATCCATGCTGGCACCCATGCGGTTGACTCCAGAGCCGATCTTCTCCATGGTCTGGCCCATTCACTTGATGGTGGATGCCATGTGATCGAGGCCCAGTGCGCCCATGCGCTCAGTGCCAGAGCTCATGCGCTCAACAGAGCCCAGGCAGTCCATGACCAGGCCCATGTACTCGATCTAGAGCCCACACGATCCATGACTGGCCCATGCCTGCTCCCATGTATTTCATGCTGGCACCCCAAGTGCAGTCAATGCCCGGACCCATCCTCTCAATCCCAGGGACACTGCCTCCACCTCCACCTCCTCCCTGCTTTGCAATGATCTCTCATCTCTTCAGTGTATTACTTAGGATTTCATTTATCCAGCCCCATATTCATCCCAGATCCAAACCGCCTCATGTTTTCCATGCTAACCCCAAGGAGGCCCTCGATGCCTCCTATTTTATTTATGCCAAATCCTATG
>NW_004524647.1:4018038-4027628 GCF_000260255.1 Octodon degus
CACACACACACACACACACACACACACACACACACAAATAAATAAAAATAAAAAAATAGAAAAAAATTCCATTGAAAGCTGTAAACACTACTTGAATGAAACTGAAGATTTTCAGTTTCAGAAACTTTCAGATATCGAAGACAGTATTTTAGTTAGTGATCATGAAAAGAAAGATCTTTCAAAAATAACAAGGTACCAAGAAATAACAGTTCAACAGCTGTAAGATGATGTGAAGAAAAACAGTGTAAGACTGATAGGTGTCAACAAAATAACAGGAGACAGCACAAATGACATAAAAAGACTATTTGAAGAACTAAGAGAAAATTTCCCAAGCATGGGAATAGAACCTGAAATACAGTTCAATGAAGCATACATAAATTCAATTAGCAATATTGAAAAGAAATTTACACTCAGATGCATAATAATCAACATTACAAAAATTCAATGAAAGAATGGACTACTAAAAGCTGTTAGAGAAAAGAAATAGATCACCTATAATAGCCCATCAGAATCAGGCCAGATTTCTCAACACTAACAATCAAGTCAAGAACAGCTTGTAGTGAAGTATTTCAGGTTGTGAAACAAAAAACTTCCAACTCAGATTGATGTACCCTGCAGAACTACCTGTCAAATTTAATGGAGAGAAGATATTTCCATGAAACAGAACAACTGACAAGATTCATGACCACCAAACCAACCCACAAAGAATACTGAAAGATGTTCTAGAAAGAGACAGCAAAAACCACAACTCCAAGAAAAACAACAGAAAGGAGCCACCAAACAGAGCAAGTAATTAAAAAAAGAGGAAAATTAGGACCCTACAGCAAGAAAATAACCTGATAAAGATAAGCCAATACATATCAGTTATAACCATCATCGTAAGTGGCCTCAATACATTAATCAGAAAAACAAACTGGCAGAGTGGATAAAGAAATAAAATCCAACAATATGCTGTATACAAGAAATACATGTAACACACAAAACAATTCATAGATAGAAAACAATACTTCATGTAATAGGAATCAAGAAAAAAGCAGGAGCAGTTATTATGGTTGCTGACAATGTCAACTTCAAACCAAGAATGAATAAAAGAGATAAAGAAGATCATTACATACTTGTTAGGGGGAAATTCAAGAGGAAGATATAATAATCATAAATATATATGCACCGAAGGTAGGAATACCCAAGTATATAAGACAAATTTTAACAGACAGAAAAAATCAAATGAAGAACAAAGCAATTGTGATGGGGGAACTTAACAAGTCACTATCACAAAGATATAGATGAAATAGGCAAAAATTCAGCAAAGAAATAGTAGAACTAAAAGAAAAAAAGAAAAAAGAAATAGTGGAACTATACCAAACGTGAGGAAATGGTCTTAGTAACCTTTACAGAGTGTTACATCCAACAATAACAGAATGCACATTCTTTTCAGCTTTACATGGGATGTTCTCCAAAATAGACCATATATTAGCACATAGAACATGCTTAAGTAAATGCAAAGGAACTGAAATTATCCCATGCATATTATCTGAATCTAGTGCAATAAAACTGGAACTTATTTACAAAAGAAACTGCAAAAACTCCATCAACACATGGGTATTAAATAACACCCTCCTGAAAAATCAAAAGTCACATATGAAATTAAAGAAGAAATTAAACAATATTTGCAATCAGACAAAAATACAGATACAACTGACCAGAATCTGTGGGATGGAATTAAAGCTGTCTTAAGAGGGAAACTTAAGAGTAGTAAATTCTCACATCAGGACAACAGAATGAGCCCCCCTCAAAAAAATCTTGTGCTGTACTTCAAGTTTCAAGAAAAAGAAGATCAAGTCAAGCTCAAAGCTCTAATATGAGAGGAAACTGTAAAGATCAGAGAGGAAATTAATGCAAATGAGACAAAAAATACAAAGACTTAAAGAATCAAAGAGCTGTTTCTTTGAAAGATTAAACAAAATTGATAAACCCCTAGACAACCTCATAAAAAAAGGAAAGAAAAAAACCTCAGAGCAATAAGGAATAGAAGAAGCGAAATTACTATAGATCCTGTGGAAATTTAAAGGATCATGAATACTTACTTTGAAAATATTTACTCTCACAGAATGGAAAACACAGAAGAAAATCACAGATTCTTAGATAGAAATGAACTACCAAAGCTGAATCAAGAAGATATAAAAAATTTGAATAACTCAATATCAGTTAATGAAATCAAAGATCTGATAAAAAACTTACCAACAAAGAAAAGCCCATGTCATTTTTTGCAGATGACATGATGTTCTACATAGAAGACCCCAAAACTCCACTAAGAGACTTGTAGATTTAACAACCAAATTTAGTACACAGCAGAATACAAGTCAACACAAAAATAAATAGTATCTGTGTACACAAACAAGGAATGTATCGAGACAGAAATTAGGGAAAACAAGACTTTCACAGTAACAGCTCCTCCCCCAAGAAGTGCTTAAGAATCAATCTCACAAAGCAAGTAAAAGATTTATACAGTGAAAATTATAATACTCCAAGAAAAGAGGCTGGAAAGGATTTCAGAAAATGAAAAGATAGTCCTTGCTCCTGGATAAGAAGAGCCAACATTGTGAAGATGGCCATTGCCATCATGGTTTATCACACAGTGACCTTATGAAGTAGGTATTTTCAATTTGATGAGAACATTAAAATTCATAAGGGATAAACTGTACTCAAGGATCACACTTTTTCAAAAGGTAGAGCTAAGAGTGGAAACTTGCTGCATATATATTCAAATCTGAACTCTTACATCTTAGTGCTCTGAGTTTTCACTGGAATCTACCCTATCTTCTTTCTTGGATGGTGTAAAGCTGATTATCTTAAGCCCACAGTTGATCAACTCTGGTAAATAGGATAAAGCAGAACTTCTGGATCTGTAAAGTTGAGACATGAGATTTGTATATGTGATCCTGCTAAGGTACATGCCTGTTGTTGCTGTCATTAATCAGAAGAAATCCTATTCCTTCCCCATCCTGTATAAATTTACCATTCCTTACTATTTTTCCCCATTGTTTAACATAATATAAGGCATTCACAGTTTAAAGAGGGGGAGGTATGACTTGGCTCACATTTTTGGGGGATTTAGTCCATAGCCAAATGGCTCCAAGGCAGAAACATTATGGAAAAAGAGTGGTGGATAAAAGCTGGTTAGGTCATGGGTGCTGGGGGCAGAGCAGGGGAACAGTGCTAGAGGGTAAGGGACAAGAAACCAGACCCAGAACCTAAGGCCATAGCTCCATGACCCATTCAGAGACAGAAAGCAGTGTGCTCAACCAACCCCCTCTGTGGGTCACAAAGCCAGTCAAGCTGGCACTGCCACAACCTCCCAGAGAGGAGTGAAGATAGCATGGGAGAGAATCACTACTGGCTGGAGATCATCTGTAGCCCACCTGTATCAAGTAGCAAATGATTCAGGGGAAGTTTTGTAAGGGAAAAATACTATTTAAAAATGTCCTCAAGGGCTGGGGAGATAGCTTGGTGGTCTAAGCACCTGCCTGGCAAGTGCAAGGACTGGGATTTGATCCTGGCACTTTATGCCATACCAGTCCTGGAACACAATGCATGCTGTGCCGCCTACTGAAACCGGGCATGGTGGTGCATACCTGTAATCCCAGTGCAGGAGAGGGTAAGACAGGAGTATCACTATGAGTCCCAGCTGTGTAGGGAGACCCCGTAGGAAAAAAAATTAAAACAATGTCCTCAAATACATAAAAGCTCCAACTTTATAGTTGTATTTACTTTCAGAGATTTGACAGCTCACAGCTGGAATCATAATAGATTTTTAGTGTGAACAATGGCAGGGCCAGTCATGGAGAGAAGTTCCCAATGCTCAGGCTTTGTATGGTTAGTATGCATAAGCATAAGTGGTGTGTTTTCAGTTGGTAGAGTCCTACTCAAAGTTCTGCATTGAGATTCGTTAGTATTCAAAATATCCTGCTCAGTTGCATGGAAATGTCAATGACCTCGCTTCTGCCTGTCCATGTGTGCATCATCTCTGTTCTGAGAGCCTGGATCCATGGACCAACAGGCATTCTCCCTTGCCTTTTTCAAGTGTTGTGTCCCAGGTGGTGACTGGTCAGCTCAGTGAGATGCTTTCTCAAAGGGTCTGTTGGCTACAAGTTACTCTTTCCTTCACTGAGCAGTGCGTAGCACACAGAAGACTCCTTGTATGAACTGACTGAGAGACTGGAAGTGTCAGGACAGAGTAAGGATAGGAGAGAAAATAACACATTAAATAAAAGCAAAACTGGTATCTGGTCTAAGAGACTCTCAAGTTTGTAGGCTGTAAATTGCTAGTTGGTGGGAAGGATTATAAATTTATTCTTCTCAGACTCTGATGAAACCACAAAATTAAAAGGGAAAAAAATCCTAAGTTCTCCCAGAAAGGTAAAACACTTCAGATGATATTAAAAACTAAAGTGACATGAGGTTGTAGGATAAACTTTTATAAAGCCATTATTAGAGTAAAATTTGAATGAAATTTTATGATTACATAAGAGAATTACATGTCAACTTCTTGATTTTCATAGTGCATTGGTTATGTAAGTGAATATCCTTGTTTTTAGGAAACACACTAAAGTATTTATCAAGAAAAGACATCTTGTCCTTATGAGCCTTAAAATGGGTAGAAAAATAAGTATAAAACAATTAAGGAAATTTAACAAAATGTTAGCAATTGGTGAGTATGTGTAAAGGATATGTAGTAAGACAATAGTGACTGCTTCATGTCTGTTTTTCAATTTTTGTGCAGAATTTTACTTACGATTGGTACAGACACAGAGTCATTTAGACATGGAGATACAGTTTCACCTTAGCTGTATTGTTGTGATATAATGCTCATAAAGTCACCACACGTTAAATATTGTGCATACAGGGAGTGAATGAATATTCACTCTTGGCAGTTTTGAATCTTGGGAAGAAAGAGGCAGAAGATCTCTGGTTTGAGAAAAGAAGGAACAGAAAGAAGGATGATAGTCCCAGAGATTCACTGCAATGGTGTTTGGGGTACAGTTGGGAACTTTTCAGGTTCCTTCTCTCACAGTTGCTAACACTATCTCCATAGCTGGATCCATTCCATCCTCTCTCTGATGCTGATGAGAGCTTTCTGCCCTCTCTGGATACAGACCCTCCTTATTTTTGAGATGTTTTTTTCTCCTGGGTAGAAGCTTAATTTATTCACAAGAACTTGGCCTCAACTTTGTGTTTCCCATGACAGATGCCATAACCATACCCCTTTGGCAGTCTAGCTTGTTCACCTGCGCTGACCTTTGCCCAGTGTAGGTAACTTCTCCCTCAGCAGCCTCCCACCCAAATTACGTAGTCCACCCAGCTACATTCAGAGAGCTGTGGGCTACCATCTCTGATAAACTACAGCCATCTCTTGGTATCCTGCTGACACTGTGTGCAATCTCATGAAACACTGGTCTTCATATATAAACTAAAACTGGACATATAAGGATGGAAGAATCTACAGCAAGTCCCCTAATTTATCCCCTTCATGCCTCAGTTTATTTGTATGGAAGATAAGGTTGTCAGCCACCTTCCTCAAAAGGATATTCTGAGCCTTCACATAGAAGCCTTGACATTTATTAACCAGGGTTATATGAAAGCCTTGATTTAATCTCTGGGAAAATGCTTTGAGTGTTTCAGGCATAGGGACCATATAAGCATAAAGAATTTTATGCATTGCTTTTGAGGGAAGGTGGCAGTCAGTCCACAGAGGAGTCAGCCAGTCCTTGGGTCCTTCTACTCTATGCCTGTGTCTAAACAAGTCAAGTGGAGAATCAGAGGGGATCATCAAATACTATGACAATTTGTTAACTATTAACTATTTGCACACCGAAGGTATTCTGAAGATAAAACCTTTCAGCCAAAGGTTATGCTAGAACAATAACTTCTTGATAGAATGATATCATTCTTATGGGACAATAATATAAATTTTTACCTTCTATGTACAAGTCACCATATTATGTCTTTCTGCATAAATATCTCCTTTAATTATATCAGCAATACTTCCAAGTACCATTATGTCTGAGGCTCTGAAAGATTACATTTAAAGCCACAAGCTAGCAAGGAATCAAATCAGAATTTGAACTCAGGTTGTTTATATTAAAAAATCCACATATTCTTATGTCATCAAACACTAATATCTCTCTTCTATGTCAGTGAATGTACTATTTATGCTCTTTTCACGAGGAAGGGACAATATAGGTAAAATGAGCTTTTATAACATTATTTACAGGTGTTATATTTAAGAATACACACTTAGATTCATTCTATACCTCAACTTATGTAAGAATAAATACTGTCATTGTTCTTTTGTGCTTCAGAAACAAATGACTCTCCTTGGAAGGAAGTCATGTAAGAAGGACATCAGTGGCGACTGAGTTCATGTGAAGAGGTCAAGTGCATTCACTATGGAAAGCGCCAGGGGACTGAAGAATACAGATGTTAAGGAGACACCAGAGGCATAAAATAACCACTTAACTGTGCAGTAAAATCATGGAGTTTTAGATCATCCCGTTTTTACTGTTTGGCCAGGGCTAGAATTTCTGTTTCTATAAGAGTAAACCATCACCCAGAATTCCTCATTGTATCTTGTCTGTGGTATGTTGGAGGTGATTTTCTGAAAGTAGTCTGTTTTCTATAAGACCAGAAACCCAGTAAAAAAAAACCATTTTATGTTCAAGATGAAAGGATCATATTAATTAGCAAATGAGTGTGCATTGTATCCACACCAACAGTCAGTTGGGGAATTACACAACAAGCAATTTTAATGATCTTCTAATTTCTTTTATAGAAAGTAGGTCTTATCAAAAGGGAGACCCCCAAGTTCTGCTGGTCATTTTCAGGACTTTAGATGTACAAATGAAGGACAGAGCTAGAGAGAGGCACTCTTCTCTGCAAAAAATAATGAGATGAATTTAGAGCTCAAAAGGCAAGGTGTGAAGAAGCAGAGAGGGGCAGAAAGAAGGAGACAGTGAAGTGATGGAGAACTGAGGGCTGGCATTCCTCCCTGGACCTCTTTGCTGACATCATCTAGTGAAGTCTATAAAGTCCGCACATGATTTATGGCCATGGATTTCTTGTAAACAATCATGAGAAGACAAAGTTTTGCCTGAAGCCTGAGAGAGTACAGCTCAGAAACAGCTTGTTTGAGCAGAGGAACAGTGAAGCAAAGGCAAACACAGATCTTTGGGAATCTCTAGGAACTGCAACAAAAGCTTTCTACTTTTTCAGAGTATGGACTTGAAACTGCATTTCAAGGAAAGAAAGATCCTAGCTGGGAGCTCAAGTTTGGGTTCATTTTTAGCTTAGTGCACAAAGCAGTTATTGAACATTTACTATATGTAAAATAAAGTGTGCTGGGTACCAGGAAAACAGATTTGGCTATATGTTCCACAAATGAGTGCTAATCGAACTATGATAAAATCAATTTGTTCCTTTAAGTAGCTCATAATTTAGTGAGAGAGAAGGATAAGAAAGCACCCAGTTGAGCCAGGGAGAAATCAATTATACTGTGTGGTAGGTTCAAAGAGTTTATTTTTCCATGTCTGACCCACATGCTAGATATGTTTTACAGAGAACTTATTAAGTACCATATTCTATACTAAGTTGTATCTAATTCCTTGAACAGCCACATGAGATGAGTATTATTATTATATGTATGTTTTATGGCTAGGAAATGGGCTTAATCCTGAGCCAGACGGAAGCCTCCTTAGTCTGAGTACAGAGTGCACATCCATCTTTAATTACTCCACTGAAATTTGTGGGAGGGCCCAGTGAAAGGCTTACAGTTTCTCCTTTGGGCATTAATACCTGGCTTACAGTTAGTCTAATGCACAAATTTAGTCAGTATACTCTACTCTTAATGTCAGTCACAACTTAAGACTTAAAAATCATAAAATGCAAATAATTCTTTTTTCCCCTCATTTCTTCACCTGACCTGAGCTATCTTTAAAAAGAAAAGTAGAGATTTGAGGAAGTAACTACACAAAAAGGCCTTGTGGAACAGCTTTGTCACCAAGTGCTTTTAGGAGTGTTATTCCTGAGGTGGCGATGGATCTGCAGTGTCACACTCTCACCTTGTGACTAGGGCTGGACCCATAGTTCCTGCCAGGAAACACAGAACAAATACATTTTTAGTCCAGGTCTTCAATATGATCACTGTCTTGGTGGGCTTTGTTGACAGATTTAACTTGCTATAGGCAAAGGTCATGGTCATCTAATATCATACTCTAGTCATGCTTAGTGTACCTGTAACAGCAGAAAGGGTGATGCCAAGGCATTGTAGTATTCTGAATATTCCTTCTGCAAATCAGGAGTTATGAGGTATTCACTGAAAATAAATTTAAAAGTTAACATCAGTCAACCATGAAGAGATAGCAATCAGCTCAGAGGCTCAGGCCAGGGCCCTGCAGTTTCAAAGCAGATGAATTTGGTCTGTGGTCTCTTGGGAAGACTGCAGCTGGCCTTGCCCCTGAAGCCCTGGGAGAGCTATTGGAGGGTTCTGCACAGGGCAGCAACAGGATCAAAATGAAACTGTAGAATGATGATGCTGGCTTTCAGGTTGTCTCTGAGGAAGAACCACCACCAAAAAAGGCTGTGTAATGGTGGAGGAGTTGTGCTAACAGAGTGCCAGCAGGATGCTGCCAAGCAGGCTGGCCGGCCTCCTGTGCTGCCGTGGTCCTCCTGTTGTTGCCCTATATGGGTATGGACTTGGCCTTTCAGTCTCGGGCCTCCATCCGTTCTAGTGTGCTCCCTCTCTTTTTTCCTCTGTGTCTTCTCTTCTGTTTTTAGCTCTCCCAACACTGACCGTTTTCATCCTAACCCCAGTAGAATCCCTACAGAATATAGATTTCATTTATATTTCATGATGTTCTGTAAACCTGTTTTGGGGTTCCTTCCTATTATAACTGCCCCAACCATGTTATATTTTCTTTGTTTCTCACAACCATTTATTTTTTCTTTTTGGGTTAGATACCCTTTCCTTCTATGCTTTATCAGTTACTTATTGCTACATAATGTATCTGAGAAACAAATACCAGAGCGTGGTAGATACACTACTTATGCCACTATCTTGCTAGCATTGAACCACAGCTCACCTTTGATTTTATTTCTTGTCTCATATCATCCAAAGCCAAAATTCAACCTTCTCCTCCAATATAAATAGAAACTGGGAAGAGGAAACCAATTCTTTTGCATTTATCTCTTGAGGATCTGACATTTATAGTAATGAGAAAGTTATAATTTCCTTAAGGAGAGTGGATTTTACTGAATATAGAAGAAATAATTGCTTAAATCTTTTGCAAGGCCCAGTACAAATTCCATCTGAGAATACATGTACAGGCATACACACATTCTGGATCTCTTTACTCTCTAATTAGGGCATAGGCTGCAACAACATCCTTAGTGTAACCTATCAGGGACAACTGCCTTTGGATACAGCCCTATGGCCAGATTGAGAACCCTTCTCCACTTTCTCATTTTAGGAGACCAGCTCAGGAGAAGAAATAATACCTTTTCTACACTGGTTAAATATCACTATTACACTATTTGAA
>NW_004524647.1:4029103-4034302 GCF_000260255.1 Octodon degus
AAAAAAAAATAAGATGGGTGATCAGCTATGCAAACGCTGACAAAGTCAAGTCACCAGTGCAAGGGACCATTGTCCATTTAATCCCTGCATGGGGAGGAGGAAGTCTTATCCCATGGCTTCCATAAGGTGGGTTTCATTGGCCAGGTCATTCCCAATGGGTGTGAACTCTCTTATGGTTTATAACTAGATGTCCCGCTAAAGCCTCATGCACTCTTAGGTGGTGCTTTTGGGAGGTGACTAGATTGTGGGGATGTTGTACTCACCACTAGATTAGTCTACTGATGCCTTTACAGCTGGATGTGATGTTGGGAGGTAAAGTCTGGTGAGAAGAGGTTGGTCTTTGTGGGTTTAGCCTAGAAGAGAGGGGTGCCCCTTCTTCTCTTCTGATCCCTTGCTGCTTCCTGGTGCCATGCCATGAACTTATTCCACTGGCATGTTCCTCTGTCATGCTGCCCTGCCCTGCTTTAGAGCAGCCAACTACAGACTTAAATCTTTACAAACTATGAGCCAATATAAATTTCTCTTTCTTTCGCTTGTGGCTGCTGAGTATTTTGTCCTAGCAACAAGAAGATAACTAAGATAGGCTCTCTTGGGCTGTCACATAGATAATATCAAGCACAACTTTAAGTCCCATTGTTAATATTCCAACTATAGGGCACCTTTCATGTATTTGGTCTCAGGGAGGGCAACTATGTCATGAAAGTAAATTTTGCTTATTGACTTGTTGACATCAATTCATAAATTATCATTCTGTGTTTATGTGACTGCTCTGGGGTTGTAGAGTATGAATCCTAGTCTGAGAGATTGAGTTTGCCTTGGTGCGCTGACACATCAGATCTCTGAGTTTGCTAAGCTGAGGCTGTGTCTCATGCATTTTGGAGGATCCACAAGTGTAATGTGAATGCCACTCCTTGCAACCTCTCAAAAGCACTATGTGCTTTTATCTCAACCATCTAGAAATCCATTATGTCAAAAGTATTTTTATGTCATGAAAATAATTGCAACAGTTTATGTAGGAACATAACACTTGTTATAGGTTCAAAACCTCATTCTGCCTTTTATCAGTTATGTGACCTAGGGCAAATGACCTAAGCTTTTTTTTTCCTTTTTTCTTTTTTTAAAATTACTTTTATTGAGAAACAAACAGCAATGAGACAGTTTCAAAGCTGGGGACAGTTTCAATAACTGATGCATTGCATATTGTTGTCTTCATAGTAGTTTTTCATAGTAAATGATGCAGACATGATATCCTGTCCAAATACTATCAGTACAAAACTTTCTTCTCATTGAATTAAGAGAAAGTAAATGTATATCTATCCTATTTTGAATATACAGATACAAATAGGTCCTTCATTTGTAACCCCCTTATTTTGGACAGAGATGGGTATCCCACTGCCATTTAAATATTGTAGGTGCATGAATTCAGCAAAATAATCCAATATAGTCCAGTAGTCTATATAATAGTAGTGGGTTATCCATGTGACTGGCAATGTCAGAAGTTGTTGAGTTGAGCCTTTTACAGCTCAGCATATTAATATGGCTTTACTTTTTATACTTCGTTTTTATACTTTTTGGCTGGATGGTTAAGACCAAACTAAAGCAAAACCTATATAACAAGAAATGTAACTTTTGAGTCTGCCAAGGTCAGTCAAATCCCCTCAGGATTTAGCCTGAAACCCTGTTCCCCAGTTTGTAGATCCTTTGTCAGTGTCAGCTGTGTGGATAAGTCATGGCCATTGCTTGACCAATTTGCTCTTTCTGAAAGCCTGAGAGAATGTTTTCTCTCTAGGTGACTTTCCTTAGAAGTGACCTAAGCTTTGAGTTCCCCCATCTAGGACTGGCCAAATAACTCAGTGGATTAAAGTGCCTGTAAGCAGGCACAGGGGCTGGGGGTTCGATCCCTGGGCCTGCCGTGCTGGCCCTGCCCACTTTCATTTTCACTCATTTCTAAATAACTCTGCCTTGAATGCACTTGTGGTTGGGATAGATATATAGTTACATTCTCTTAATGAATAGAACGATTTGTTCTAATGGTGTTTTAAATAGGATATCATGTCTGCATCTTGTACAGCAGTTAACTACTAGGAAGAATGTATGCAATGTGTGAATTTTTGAAACTGTCCTACCAATTTGATTTGAAAAAAAAAAAAAAACTCTGAAATTACAGAATTAAAAAAAAATCTTATCAACTTTATTTTTCATTCCTGCATGTTTGTGAGACACAATGCTTACATTCTTTGGGTGGGATTGATATACATACACAACACTTCTTCTTCATCTTCTTCAGTTTTTTTTTTTTGGCAAAACCAGAGATTAAACTTCCTTTGTGCTTGCCAGGGAAGCACTTATTCCACTGTGCCATCTCCCCAGCCCCCACATACACAACACTTCTGACTTCTTTTCTTTTAGTCTCTTTCCCTCCTCTGTCTCCCACCTCCCTCCACCACTTGATCCCTTTACCACTCAAGGAAGATCTTTCTTCTTATATTATGTATCTTTTTTTGCTCTTCATGTATAATATGGTTTCTCTTACAAGAAAATATGTAATACTTAAGTTTGTGTATCTGCTTCACTTAACATTATTTCTTCAATGTCACTGAGACAGCAATTGAGACTGGGCGTGGTGGCATGCGTCTCTAATCCCAGCTCTTGGGAGGCTGTATACAGATAGGTCACTATGAGTCTGATCTAGTAGTCCTGAACACCCTGTAGACCCTTCTCTAAAAAAGGGTCATCCATCTATAAAATGAGAACAGTAAGATTCAATTCTTAGGATTGTTGTGAACAGTAAGTATATTCTTATGGCACAGCAAATGTTCTTATCAGGGTAAGAATGCCCCAAATCTACTTCAGAGATATGTTTTGGCTGTGTGCTTCTAGAATTTTTATTCCACTCATATATCTCAGTATCTCATTTCTTAATCACCTAACATGAAAGAAAGAAAATAAATAGAATACTTCATAATTAGAACCTCATAAAGCCTTCTGAGTTTCTTAGAACAATCCTTAATACTTCACAAAAGTGACTGTGGATGTCATGGAAAATTTTCTTTTTGTTCATACTTCTGACCCAAAATGTCTGCACTCAATACTGAAGTTTTCCAAGAATATCTTTGGAACTTAACTTAAAAATGGTTCTTTTATAGTTTTTTTCAGGAAGTCTAAGAGTATGCTTATATCCTAGAGGGTAGTATCCTATGTGGAAGGGGAGGCTGCTGTGGAGAGCCCTGGCTGCAATTTCCCCTTCCTCAGCTGGAACCAAGGAAGTGACTGGTGGCTGCTGCCAAGTGACTTTTGCTTCAGCAGCACTATTGTTTGCTTTTGACTTCTTTGTCTATGACAGAGCGCATGAGCAGAAATAATTCAGAAAACAGAAAACCTGAAAAATTTAAGGATTCACTCAATTGATACATATTGAACTGCAGGCATGACTTCCCCGTAACTTTCCCTGAGCATTTATTGATATTAATCACAATCTATAGCATGAAATATAAAGCCAATTAAAACCTCAAAGCAGAAATTTTAGAGTCCATATTTTCTGGTTAGCAAGTGCCATGGCTTATTTATGCATACACACAAAACATAAAAACTCAAAGAGAAAAATCTAAACTATAATTACAAACTTGAGTCATTTGTAGGAAAGTGGATGCCCCTTGAAACCATAATGTTAAGTGAAGCAGATACACAAGCTTAAGTATTACATGTTCTCTTGTAGGAGAAACTATATTATACATGAAGAGCCAAAAAAGATACATAATGTAAGGAGAAAGATCTTCCTTGCATGGTAAAGCGATCAAGTGATGGAAGGAGGTCGGAGACAGAGGGAAAGAGACTGAAAGAAAAGAAGTCAGAGGTGCTGTGTATGTATATGAATCTCACCCAAAGAATGTAAGCATTGTGTCTTGCAAACATGCAGGAATAAAAAATAAAGTTTACAAGAATAAAAAAACCCCTGTAATTGCAGAGTATTTAGAAATGAGTGAAATTGGTCAAGGCTGAATTCAGAGGAAAATTTGTATCTTTATTTTTTGTTTCAATAAAATTAAATAAAATGAACACAGTTTTTGAAAAGGCAGTAGAAGGCAGATAACCAACAGTTTTATTTTATATAGAAAAAGGAGAGATTTTGTGAGTAATCTGAGAATCTGAGTAAATGAAGAAGAGTTCTAAAGGTGAGCCACAGTTGTTTAAAATAATTCTTAAACTTTTCCAGGGTGTATTTTGAAGACATTAGTATGTCCTAATGTCAGTGAAGATATAAAAGATATTCAGTAACTGTTTAAATTTGAAAATAGATGATAAAAGTACAGTCACTTTTTCAATTTTCAAAGCATATTATTAAAATAAATTGTTATGGTTTTGTTAACATTTCAAAGTACAGTTCCAAGTAAAAGTTTGTATCACCCACAATATGACTGAACACTATTTAAAACTCTTTATTGAAAGCTAAGAAAAAACACATTCTAAGGGTCAAAAACACCAGGTGTTACAAAAAATACATAGCAGAATGGGAACTAAGAAGAATTTGAGATTAATACAGAATGTCATTTACTTTTCAAAATTTTCTGAGTTATTTTTTAAGTGTTTTGTTTTGTGGTAAATCTGTGGGGCACACCTGCTCACTCTGTTTCCAGGGATGCTATTTTGGTCAATACTGAACTTTATTCCAAGATTTATGCCAGCCTACTCCCTGCTGGTTAGCTTTTGTTAAAGCTGTCAGAGCACAGTAACACTCCATTGCCTCCTGAATTTCCATCTTTGAAGTACACAGATTCCCATTTTCTTCTACTCTCCTACAGCCTCAAATTTGAGCAGATTTTCATCCTTAATTGTCACTATGACTGTGTCATAGTGAATGAAACTTTTTCAATTCTTTATAAACAGCTCAGTGAATAGTAGAACAAAAGGGACGTAGTATGGGGGAGTCTTGAGTTTATTAGGTGATCCTACATTAAAGGAAAACTCTCTACGGTAGAGTTTTCTGAACTATGCTTCTTGGAATATTGTCCTAAGACAGGTGAATCAATGCTGAAACCCCTTTTTTTGGATATTAGTCAGGAAGATTAACAAATTAAAGGTTCTGAGAAAACCTGAGTAAAGAAGTCAAGATATTTAAATGTAAGTTACAAATTGGGTGCTTAGTCTTGTAGGCTAGGATTGGCTTGGACTAGCTTTTGGGGTGTTTTTGTTGTGTGTATG
>NW_004524647.1:4034534-4049889 GCF_000260255.1 Octodon degus
TCTGTCTGTCTGTCTGTCTGTCTGTCTGTCTGTCTGTCTGTCTCTGTCTCTCTCAATGTATTTGGGAAGGAAAAGTAATCTATGAAATCAACCCTAATGGCAGCCCTATGGCCATCTACGTGGGCTTTCTTTGCGGCCCCCCCCACCACAGTAAAGTTACCAAAGATAGCTGCATGATGGGCATGAAGAAAGTTCTCCACCTTCTGAGGGATGTTCCCAGATAAAGAATCTGATCTTTATTCTGAACTTACCACAGTAGAACTGGGTCCTTACAGAGTTGGTGGTAAAGCATAGGGCACAGCTGTGCTGGTATAGATAAGTGCCACCCCTTAGCTGCAGGACAGGAGATGAGCCATCAAACTGCTCTTTCATGCTATGGAGAATATTTCAGGATCCATTTTTTCTTCTATGAACATTTCTCATTCCTTACCTGTCCTTTCACCAGTGTCTCCTGAGGCCTTTACTTTGTTGGCATTCCCGTCATATCTCAAGATTTTCAAGAATATGACAGATCATTGCTATCTTTGTTCTTGTCTTTTCCGCTGGCATGAAAAAGGAAAGGAAATGCCTGGTTCCTATAATCTCTGTGTGAGAAATATCCATGGCAATCTATCTTATGAAAGGCACCTTGATTTTCTCCTTATGTCTGGATGACTCTAGATCTCTAGGGAACATGAGACCTCTTACACATGCATAATTGCCAACACTTGATATTTGCAAAGCTTTTGGGTCTCACTGTATAAGAAGAGTACTTTTTCCTTTAGTTCAAATAATAAATCCCTGTTCCAGGGACTTGTTTTGATATAATAAATCCCTGTAAAACTTAGTGACTTAATAAAGCCCTACACATATGTTTTGCATATAAATCTCTAACTTGGGTGGGGCTCAGTAGGTACAGTTCATCATCATTTAGTTAGAGTGAGACCTCAGCTGCCACAATACACGGCATTTCCACTGGATCTGTCTTGCCTGATGACCTCAGGTTCTTACGTGGCATTTCCGGATTCCAATAGTGAGTATTCCAAGAGATCCAGTGAGAAGGTGCAAGTGTTTTTTAAAACTTGCCTCTGATGTGATGTCTATAATTTTTGCTATCTTCCACTAGCCACATAATTCAATCCAGGAGGGGAATCCACAGAGGCAAAGATGCCAAGAGTGGGCATCGCTGGGGACCACCTAGGAGGCTGAATATCGTTTCTCCTTCTATTCAACTTGAAAAGGAAAACTGACTTTTAAAAATGTGAATCAGACACTACTTGCCAAAAATTTTGATCGCCACAAAGAAGAGATTGGAACACATGTTCTCTCTGCTCCTTCTAGCTGCTATGTTGTCTTTATTAAATGGCAAATTGAATTAGAGGAAAAGAATGTTGGTATTCAGCATACAGTTTTACAGAGAGGCAGTCATGTTGTCTACCTGGGATACCAGAGAATCCATCTTGACTCTACATCTGGTTTCTCATGTTGTACTAGACAGGGAGGAAATTCTGGATGCTGGCATTGAAATTATAGTAAGGCTTCCGAACTACTGTGAAACCAGTAGCTTCCCATCTTAGCTCCTAACTTCATGCTGAGCAGTAACAAAAGAAATTAATGAAGACTAATGAAGCTTTGGCTTGGGAAATAGTGTTTACATACACAGGGTGCATCCATTGAAGTTTTTCAAAAACCAATTGTTCTAATGATTTTATTGCTTTGTAACAAAATAAACTGACATTATTTCAAGGGCACTGAGAATTAGAGTTTAAATATAGTCATGACTACTAGGATGCAAGTTTGAATGCAAGAAGGAGGCTGGAGGAGGAAGGCATCACAGTATATTGTATTCTTGTAAACATTAGTACAAGTACAGAGTAACAGAGATTCCTCTAGATAATGCTAACAGATCCCATGTTTCCTGCTTTTAGAAGGGTGAAACATTAAGGATTCTTTTCCATCTTCCATGTGCTAGAGTATAATATACTGCCCTAAAAAAGAATGGATTCCAATTTGGCTACCGTTCTAAAATGCTGTTGTTGGCTGCCCTCCATGTTTCTGGTTCCCTACAACACAGACTAAGCCTCCGAAACACAGTCTTGTAGGATGGGATGAGGGAGAATGCTGCTCCCAATAGAGAAGAAATAAAATGAAGACAGAGACTTTGACATACTCTCTTTACCAGATCCATTTCCTTCAGGAGAAGTTTTCACATCAACAGATAAGGGCCCTTTGCCCCTGCTTACCCCATTTGCCCTCCCTGCTTATATTTGTGCCTAGATCCTTCTTTGTTACCTCTATTGTTAACTGAAGAGGCAAAGATTTCTATTTTCAGTTTTTGGGCAGGTCAGACCTTGGCAGCTGATGTCCAGACAACTAAGCCCTCGCATTTAACACATAAAGGGAAACAAAGAACCATCAGCAGAGCACAAAGTGAGCAGGGCCTGGAGGTGAGCCCTGGACTGATGAGCTAGGAAGGAGGTCATTTTGATTCTCTGCAGAGAATGCTTGAATTCTGAAGTGTGATATCGTTTGACTGGGGACAGATGTCTGGAACCAGAATAGCTCTTCATTAGGCAGCTCTGAACCCAGCACTGGGACCACAGGAGACACTGGAGCATGCTCCAGTGCTCTAGCTCTAACGGCTCACAGACAGGGACAGAGTCTCAGCCTAGAGGCAGCCATGGCTGACAGCTCTGCTGCTGCCACCAGACTTGCCCCAGCTCTGGCAGCTGACCCTCAGCCTGTTCCCCTCTCGGGCAGCCTGAATGTGCCGTGCGACGGGTCCTCTGGTTGTGCCTGCTACTCCACAGTTGAGTCCACCTCTCTGTCTCCTGGGGTCCTGCTCAGTATGGCAGCTTGTCTGGGGGCACACAGTGAGATGAGCAGACGGCATCACAGCAGAGCTTGCCTACTGCGCAAGGAGGTGAGACCTACAGTCAGACATTTTCCAGGACATCAAAGGGGACAAGGCCTCTTTTCTTCCCGCTGAGGACTCGGATAAAACCATGGTGTTCTTCTTCAGAAGTCACACAGATCTGAAGGTCAAGGAAGAAAAAGCACAAGGTTTTAGTGTCAACAGGAAAGCTAGAACCTGCAGCTTAAATGACTGATCATTGAGGTCACAGGAGCACAAAACTGGAAGGAGAGAGACGTCAGGCTGGGTAGTTGTGGCTCTGTGAAAGCACATTTGGATTAAAAAATTAGGGGGAATCTAATTTGGCGATTAACCCAAGGCATTGAATGTTTTCTGGGCTCCATCTTTTAAAAAAGAGATTAATAAAATAAGATCTAATATTGTTGCTCTGCTGAAGAGCCACTGTAAAGCTAGAATAAGAGCCTGACATACAGCAGAAAAGTTGTTAACACATTATTTTAGAGAACTAAAATAATAGCTCTCACTTAGAAGGCTGCTATCACCAGCGTAGAATTTTTTTATGTGCTCTATATAATATCATATGTCAAAAGGAACTCCTCCTAGCCCCAAGCATACAGATGTTACCATCTTCTCTTTGGATAGTCCTGCTACTCACCACTTACATGCCAATTAAGTATGTATAAATGAGAAGCTTTTGTGGAAAAAAAATGTTAGTGTGCTGTGAGTTTCTTATACTTGACCCGCTTCCGCAGGTGGGTTGTGTCTTAGTTTGGGATTCCTAGAGGCAGCCTGTAAATGACTTACTGAGAGAATCCTTGAGATAGGAGCAGGATGGGGCCAAGCAAGGGGCCTAGCAAGGATGGGCACTAGAGACAAGCCCAGCCTGACCACCAAGCAGCTCTGGGCATGGGGTTCACCACAGTGCTTTCTCACTTGAAAGCAAAGGGTGTGGCTTTGCCTTTTTTTGCCTTTTCCTAGACACTGTTTGGTTACTGGCTGACTGGGACAGAAAAGGCATAGACCCTCAGTGGAGGCAGTTCTGGCTCCGTTAAGGAGGCCTCACTGAAGCAAGCAGCTAAGAGTTATTAGCAGATGATAAATACAGCAAGCTTGGAGGTAAGGTGTGCCCTTTTAGTGAAAAACATGTTGGTAGGGCCACCAGACCGCCCGGCATTGGGGATTTTTCTTCCATCTTTAAATCCAGTGATGATGGATTGGGTTCTTCCCATACTATTTTTTCTGGTTTACCCTGTGTTTCATCTCTCCTCTGCCCCTTTCTAATGTATTTATTGCCTAAGCCAGAGGTACTTTCATCCTTGTAAAGGTGGAATGATTAGATTTGTCCTACATACATGTCTAAGATTACCCCATCTCAGCGTTCACAACTGTAATCACATCTGCCAAGTCCCTTCGAATGAAATCTGGATTATTGCTACTAGTACAAATTACCACAGATCTGATAGCTTAAAACACTCAGATTTATTCTCTTATAGGTCTAAAGTCACAAGACCTAAAGCCAAGGCATCAGTGGAGTTGTATGTCTTCTGCAGGCTTTCAAGGAAAATGGATGCTCCCTGTTTTTTCCAGATTCTGGTGTCTACCTACTTTGCTTGATTCATGGCACCCTTCTCCGTCTTCAAGGCCAGCAGCAAAGCATCTTCAAATCTGTCTGACTTTTGCTCCCATTACCTCATCCCCCCCCCCATATTCTGTAAGAATACTTGAGATTAGGATGAACTCACCTATATAATCCAGGATAATCTCTCCATTGCATGATCTTTAATCTAACCATATCTATTGAGTTCCTTTTGCCAGAAAAGATAAAATATTCAATGTTTTAGGGATCAGGACAGCTTTGAGACACTATTACCACTATTACTCTATTTACCACAAGCTGATAGCATTAACCATATTGCAAGAAGTATGCATATATCAGAAAACACAATGTTCTTAGATGTTGTAGGTTGATAGAAGACATGTCCTTGATGTTGTAAGATAAGAATCTCAAGATAGAGAGACGATGTGATAAGACGCAAGCAAACATCCTGAGAGGAGGAGGGCCTGAGAAAGAAGATTACTGAGAGATAAAGAATGCATTAAAATTTATGTTGGAAGCAATGAAAGGCTGAATTGAAACTTCAGAGAACGAAAATGAAATGAGGACTATCTTGAAATATTCTCTTAGCAAGAGGAGAGATAAAGAAGTGGAAAATGTTAAAGTTACTAAAACTATAAGAAAAATATACTAAAATAAAAATGATCCAGCCAAAGAATTGTTAAGGTTTTGGGGAAGAAATAGTAATATCAAAAGATAAGTGGTAAACGAAAAAACACTGGCTGCCCAGGACAGACCAGGTATAAATGTTCTTCGAAGAGAATAGTGTAAGTATTTTTTGATAGTATAAAAAATGGACAAAGTACATGAGGAAGTTATGCCAACACTCGATAGACACATGATAAAACTTCAAACTTGTTATCCAGGAAGTGCAGAAATAACCTAAACTGTTATTCATCCATCAAAATGACAGATATCAAATATACTTTTGTCAAGGTTGTGGTGACCTGAATGGTTTTGCAAATAGCTTATGTGCCTGTAATCGGGCACAATCTTTGTGGAGGCAAAATGGCAGTGTACATGTGTACCTAAAGGATGAGAACATCCTTTTGTATCTGTTTTCTTTTAAGTTCTAAAGTATATCCTGAGAAAATAAATCGGAGTTAGTGAGAAAGATTTAAAGATGGTCACTGACGTTATTGATAGTTAAAAAAAAAAAAAAAGAAGAAGAAAAGAAAAAGAAAACTCTGAATATCCAGCAAGAGGAGTTACTTAAATACATTCTTGTGCCTCTAGACAAAGGGTTGATAAAATACTTCTGTAAGGAACCAAATAGTAAAAATTTGGGAACTTTCAGGCCACAAGGTTTCCATCAGATTTATTCAACTCACATGTTACAGAATATTGTATAGCTAGCTTCTAATAAAACTTTCATTAAAAAAATTGACCAGTGGACCATAGTTTTCTGTCCCTGATCAAATTTGCCCAGTGGACCATAGTTTGCTGCTGTTGACCTGTATGCAGGTAAAAATTGTGTTTTGATGAACATATAAAGATTACCTTTAAAGAGCTGAGAGACTAATATTCTATTTATTAAGGGGCTGGGGAGGTGGCTCAGTGGAATAAGTGCTTCTCTGGCGAGCGCAAGGGCCTGAGTTCAATCCCCAGTTCCACACACACACAGACACACAAAATTATGAATTAAAAGGACAATTCAGTATGAAATATGTCAGTTTATGTCAATAACACCTTGCTGGTTGAATTACAAGTGGTCACTATTTTTTGTATCTTTGTAAACTGTTGTTTTCTAATTTTTTGCATTATAAATCATTTTAGTTCTACTACCTAAAAATCATTTATCTGTTTTTTAAAAGTAGTACAACACAAAAGAACAATTGAAATAGTTTTACAAATATGATTGAACTATGGGTTAATTTAAAGAAATGATTTTGTTTTATTTAAAGTTATTTAATTAGGAAAGTTTTAAGTTTTAAAGAATGAAGAAAAATATGCTGCATCAATGTAAACTCTGTCATGACAAATGGATAACTTAATTCTACTTGGAAACAAGAGCACTATGAAAAAATAATATAATAATTATGAGACACATTAACCCCAGAGGCAGAAATATGATTTAATAACAAAGATACATTATGTTTTTTTCAAAATCTAATTTCTTCTATTTCCCTGCTAATGATCATTCGTCTCTTTTTATTTTTAGCGTTATAAATATCAGAGTGTCTATTTTCTGGTACTTACTTGGTAGTTTTGGGTAAATATAACTGCAGCAGATGAATTCTCCCCTTGGGCTTTACTCTGACGGATGACGGTGCTAAGGGACATGACCTGCGTTTCTAACCTGTGACATCTAGGCCCTGCTGTGGGGCTTCACACTGTGACCCCAGGCAACGCTCACGGTCACAGCTAGAGGGCGATGCTACGCTGACTTTGCAGAGAAGACTGTTGCCATTCAAAGGTGATTTTTGTCAACATCTCTCAGGATAGAGGTCATAGTTGTGTGACATTGGAATCTGTGTTTTTTCTTCTATATTATGTTTCTCCAATAAACAAGCATGTTTTCAAATCTTCCACCTAAAATAATTTAGGACACTAAAGTTAAGAGGCAAATTTTGACATCTGTTGTTTATAGTAACTTTTTAAAATGCAGTTTTTTTTTTTTTTTTTTCAAGTGGCTAATGCATTTTAAAAGCTAGTTGCCACAGTCATGGCAAAGATGGAAAATAGAGAATCTGTCTAATGGTAGAGACCTCAGTGCCTTTTGTTGACCCATAGTTGATCAGAAGTGGCCTCTTTTTAAATACATAAAAATGCTTTTAGTAGTAAAAAAAAATTATCAAACTTAGATGACAGAAATGAAGGTTATTTTCAACCTTTACCTTTATTAGAATACCTGGTAGTTTGTAAAATGAACTGATTCTTGTCTTTAGTAAAGAAGTTCTGACTTAGCAGATCTGAGGTGGGATCTAGGAATATGCATTTTTAAATAAATTATTCTAATCCCCAGGTGAATTTGATTCTAGTGGTTCAAAGATCATAACTTAAGAAATAGCAGCCTATATAAATTGTTGAAGATTGTAACATTTTCCAAAACGTAAGTGCAGAAGACCTGTTTGGTTCCAAGTTCATGTGGATCTGTTCTGTTGTATCTCAACCATGTTTAATAGTGAGGTATTCCTCTCACTATCCTCCACCCTAATACTCAATAGATTGCCAGCTCAACCATCTGAATGTGGTGTGTGGAGAAGGCAGGTATGAGGCCCACTCCCAGAAACATCCTTTTGAGGCATACGCCGAGGAACTGGTAGGAACCACTGAACAGATGTTGCGCTTCTGGAAACTGATCAACTCAAGCAAATTTTAATGTGCCTACTGGTTTCACTGATTTGTATTTTAATAACATAAAAGCAATGCTTCATCTTAAATCAGGAAGCACAAGATTATTCTGAGAAAAAAATCAAATGTGCTAGCAAGATGATTGAATAACATTTGCCAGTAAAGATGAATGTACTTTATGAATTTATTTTAATCAAACGACTTTATATATTTTTGAAACAGAAAAGGACATAGTTGGGTAAACTTGCTGAAGTTTGAAGGGTTGGCATGGAATCAAGCTGGGAAAAGTGCCCACCTGCTTTATGGGGCGTGTCTGGCAGTAGAGATGGGGGTTCAGCCTCAGGATGATTTCACTGCCTTGAGCAGAGAATGACTCAGTAGAGGGCCCTTAGGAAGAAGAATGTGTTTTCAAGGGGTCCTATGGTCCCCAAGCTTTGCCTTTATGACATTTGCCTATGCCAGGAGCCACGCTGTAGAAAGAGCTGTTTAATGTTCACAGGTTTTCCACATTGTTCAGGACTCGGCTCAGTGGAAGGCACTGACTTGGAATTTTCAGACCTGTTTTTATGTTCCACCCTTGTCACTTACCAAGTTCTCGCTCATTCAGCAAAGTACGTGACCTCAATCAATATTTATTCTCCCTCTTACAAAAGAAAAGCAATGAGTAATTAATATGCAAAATTCATTGGCCTGTATGTGACATCAAGGAGAATATGATAGGTACATAAAGTCTGAAAAGATTATGTATTACTTGTATGTATGACATAATTAAATAATGACTCATAAAGATCACAGGTAACAATAGTTATTAAGGCAATGTCTAGAGGAGTATTGATTTGTTCTTTTCTTTTTTTGTGAATCAAGATTTACAGAAACAAGTTCTCTTTTAAGTAGCAGATCCAAGACAGGACATCATAATCCCAAAACAATACCCAGAAGAGATCTGACATACTTTCCTAGGAAGCAGAGAGGTTGGTATACTCTGCCAGGTGTGTGCAGATGGTGGGGCCCTCTAGGTGCATCACGGCTGAGTGGCTGCTCCCTCAGCTGACACTGCTGTTTCTAGGCAGAGGATGCCTCTACTGTGACCTCACTGAAAGGTAGGTAGGAAAGCTGCGTGCTGACTTAGCACCAGCTCCATGGAGAACAAACAACTTTGGGCAAAAAATAATTCCAGCACATCCGTGGCTTTTGATCTCTTTAAAAATAGAGTCTGCAGAAAAAAATATGTACACATACAGGAAAAGAAAAACTTGTATAAATATTTTAATACTAAGTTTATTGAGACATCTTGAGATTAATGCAAGTTACCTTTGGCTTCTACAATTACAAGTGCTAAAAGCAATGGCCATCTGTTGAAAAAGCATACTATTTTTCTTTTCCTGAAGTATGTGTGCATATCTGTATATATTTGGCAAATCTTGTATATTATGTCCAAAGCAGCCAGATAGAAGAGAAGTTGTATAAATTCTTAAAATTCAGTGTGTCCTAAAGTGAGTATACAATATAAGCAATTTTTATAATAGCGATGATTTCCAAGTAAAACTATAAAATTAGGATGAAATCATAGAGCACAGTGACCTAGTTTCTTAGGCTATTAGAGATTTTAATAACAAAAGTTCATTAGCTGGCATACGTCTCTGGGGGAATTTGCACAAGCAGCAGCTACTGTAATTGGATACGAACGGAGGGATACAGTGATACGTGCTTGCTTGTGCACACATCTGAGCATGCCCAGATAAACCAAGCAACACTGTGTACCTGTACATTATTAGATTCAAAAGATAAAATCAAATATTTCTGCTTTTGAACTGTAGTTTTGGTAAATTTATTTTGAGAAAACAATTTAAATAGAAAAAAAAAACACTCTTTTTTTCCTAAATTTGAATTAATTTTCACTACTTTTATGTCATTATTTAACCTCACGTTACTCTCCTTAACCATTTAGAGAATCATCATTTAAGATGGTGATACAGTATTTGAAGATCTCTTTGCTAGGTCTCTCCTCACTTCTAAATCGGGAGGTTTGGTTTGGCCACATGCGCCAGAAGTTTATCATTGTCTAGAAAGCTTCCTCCATTCTTACGCTTCCTGGGAGGTCATCATCAGGCTGTTGTTTCCTATGCAGTTCTGATCCTTTGTTCACCATGGCCACTGGTGTCACAGGATCCCGAGTCTCAGCCCACCTGTGGTGGTGGCAGTTGTAAGAGGGAGGTGAGTAGGCTGTGTAACAAGGAGGCCGTTTAGGTCCTTGGTCACACTGGCACTCTGTCTTTACTGTGGTTCCAATAATAAAGGCAGGGCTTTGGGCTCCCTCTGCATCTGCATCTCTGTGTGTGTGTTCACTTTGGGAGAACCACGACTGAGATCTGGGTTCCAGCATTCTGTCCTCAACATTACCATTTCCCCTCCAAACTGTGTCGGTTCTTGACATTATGCCCAGAAAGAAAGCATTTTTGTTGACTTAATCATTTGCATTGTTGTGTGACTGTTCCTTATTTTTACCATTATGAATGCTATTATGATTACCATCTTTTTGCTGAAAGATTTCTACCCCCTTGTATTAGATTACTTTCCTGGGTACATTACAGTGGAATTACTGCATTCATGAGGTCGAGCAATTTTGTGGCTCTTAGTGTATGGTACCAAGCCATTATTCAAAATGAGTGGACTGATGTATCCTAGCATTTATGAAAAAGCCCAATTGCTTTTACTCTATCCTCCATCTTTGTTAAACTACATATGGAGAATAATACTCCAAATTATTGGTTTCTTATTTTAAATAACTCTTATTTACTTCAATACAACAGGAGTGGGAATAAATCTTTTTTAAAAAGCTATTCCTGACATTATAATTTTAAAAATTTTTCTGAATAACTATAAAGGAAAATTAAATCATTATTTTTCCAGTGTTATTTATTAGTCATTTGAAACCACAGTGGGATACAAAATAGTTGGCTAGGTTGGTTAAAACAGTTTTTAAAACTATAAGTCAGTTATATTCATACGGTAATGACTGATTTTTGTGTGTATGACTTAGAAACTGCTTTTGAAGGCACTTTTAAAATACGATATTCCAGAAGTGTTTGAGCAACTCTATTGAACAGAGTTGTATTATAATTCTTTTTTTGTATTATAATTCATAATACTTTTTTGGTACTTTTTCATAAGGTAAGCCTCATCACTTTTGATTAGAGGTATTCATTGCTTTGGAAAATATTAGAATTATTATACCAAGAATTCAGAATGAGAGGCAAGCTTTTGGGTCCCAAAATTAGAAATTGAAACCCAGGGTGACTTTATGCGGAGAGAAAAGAAGTTCTAATTTGTAATTGCACAAATCCTCTTCTGATATCTCCAGAGCAAATTTGGAGTTCTCATCAGATTATTTTGCCCTGTAGTGAGAGTACAGAATTGTGACATGAGAGCAGTTGCAGAGAACAAGGGATGGAAAGAAGCCCCCTGGTGGAAGAAGACAACGAGAAGAAAAATTAGACAAAAATTTAAATTATGATCATTCTGTTTCTTTGTGTCTATCAACAATGCTTGGAATAGACAGGGACAAAGAAGTTTGAAGACAAATGGATGCATAGGTTTCAGGAGAAGTAATATCATAAAGGATTCCAAATCCAATGACACTGGAGCAAGATGGCACCAGACACTTCCAGATTAGATGCAGGAAAAGGTCTAACACAGGCGCCTGAGGCAGTCCTTGCTCAGCTAGAGTCAGTGTGTCAAGCCATGGTGTGACGTAAGGACCTTCAGTGAACAGGTAGAGGTTTAGAATCTAGACAGAGAAACCCAAAAAGGATCCCTGTAATTGGAGGAAAATATAATGAGCCCTGAACACAACAGCAAGTAACACCAATATATTCCTAAGAGACAATGGCAGCACATCGATGAACGCAAGTGCAGAGTCCAAGCTAGCTGCTCATATCAGCGATGAGTGATCTTCTGAGAAAAGCACAGGGACTAGATACTCGCCCTCTCAACATGAAATAGTGCACACTTCATCGTGTGAATGGACATCATAAAGTTGGATTTACATGCTCAGATTTCCACTACACTAGTAGGTTTTGTAATAAAAATATCTTTTTCCAACTACACACACTGTAACCTCACTCATCCCAATTTCTGAGCATGTAATGTTGTTTGGTCATACTGGGCATGTTTTTGTGTGCTGTACTCACCTGATTCTCCTTCAGTGTTATCTGCCCCTGCTCCTTACACCCAATGAAGGTTCTAACACATCTAAAAATCTTCTCATTTTGTTCTACTCTCTGAACAAAGTTAGCTGGAAAGAAGCCAATCCTGTCCTGAATTTTTCCCTGTAAGGAAACAGGAGGCATTCATTTGCAACTGTACCACTTATTATAATTACCACAGATTACTAATTGTTTATCTTTACCAAATAATCATTTCTTTTTAAAGAAAGAGAAATACTTACTTTCCACCAGTCTTCGTTGGAATCCTCTAGAAGAGTAATCACATCTCCTGGACTATAATGAGGAATTAACGAATCGAGCCGGTGGGAAGTGAAAAAAAGAAAGAAAAGTATATGACACTTTAGAGGAAAAAGTATTTTTTTATTCTTGTAAGTAATCTTAAAATAAATAGAATTAAAACAAGCATGATCTTATCATTTTTCCCTTGCAAGAAAATAGTGGACACAATTTCTGTGCTGTCTTTAAAAAAAAATCCTTATTTTCTTCGATACACATAAAATCATATTTATATTGCAAAAATCATTCTAAAATTTATAACTTGATAAGTTTCATACTGCAAGTTCCCCTTTGCATCTGCCTCTCCTGCCAGTGTGTGTCCTTCCAGGTTCTCTCCTACATGCTCACATTCATTACATTCACATGTAGACATGTACAAACATTTTTTCGTTAGCACTGACATGTAGAACTTGTCATCACTATAACCATCTGCATCTTTTCATTGCCTTCTTGGAATGTAGCCCACCTTTTCCTTCCTCCACTTTCTCTGTTGGTATGATTGGGAGTTTTATCCTAGGAATTTTATTTTGTGCCTGTGTATTGACATCACTCACCAAGAACTGTTTGGATTTAGCTGAAGATGTGTTTTTTTGGTGGGGCCTTGTAGCTGTGTTTGTTGTTTGTTACTTCTTATTTTATGTTCTGAAATCCAGATGTGTGTGCATGCATGTGTGTGTGCGTGCATACTTGTGTGTGTATGTATATGTGTGTGTGTGCGTGTAAGTGCACACGTTAAGTCTTTGTACCCCTCTCTTATAGAAGCTTTTACAATGTGAAGGCTCTTACTTTTCATAGTGAAAGGTCTCTACTATCCTTTTCCATTTTTCTCATCCATTTCTCTCTTTTGAGAACTTCTAATCAATATACACTGTGTCTTCTGAATGCATCCTACAGCTTTTGTCTTTCTTATGCATTTTCCATCTCTTTTTTTTCTGTATTAAAATTTTCTCAATTTTGTTTTCATAATCATTTATTTTGTGTCTAAACTCATCTCTCCTATGATATAATAGTCTATAATAATCTGTTCTATCATAATTTGAGCTTGTTTTAAAAAAAGTTTAGTAAAGTTTTAAGGAAAAATTTTAATTTTCAAGGTTTTTAAGGATTCTTTATTATTTTCTGAAAGTTTGCTTTCTTTTATTTTCTGAAAAATTTCTGAAAGTTACTTTCTGTCATGGATATAATATTTTTCTGATATTATCATATTAAAAAAAAGTTTCTTTCATTTGTTGAAGTGTTCAGGATTAGTTGTCTGTCCTTTATCTTACTACTTCTCCTTCATTTCAAAGAATTTTCTTGGGCACCTGGCACTTCTTGGTTGTCTCTTTATATTAGTGTCTGAAAGAGAGCAAGGTGGATGTGGCCAGCTGGTTGGGATTCTCTGCTATTACACACATCTGGTGTGTTCTGGCTTTCTCTACCACGTGGAAAAGGCTGCCTACAGGCTAAGCTTAAAGGAGCAGCACATGTCAATCAAAGCATCTACGTTTTTCAAAATTAATTTTATTGAGAAAGACAGCAATAAGACAGTTTCAAAACAGATTAGTAGGACAGTTACAATAATTAATACAGTCCACATTATTGTCTTCATAGTAGTTATTCAGAGTACAAGATGCAGACATATCTTGTCTAAACACTATCAGTGCATATCTTCTCGTTGAACTAAGAGAAAGTAGCTGTATATCTAACCTTACTAATTTGTATATAAAGATATATAATTTTTTCACTAAAAGCATCTACTTTTAGTATACCTGAAAATATAGTAAACAAGTAGTCTGGGCCTCTACTACTCATTATCTTAGTGTAAAACAAGGAGGGCTTCCCGAATCTTCGTGAGATAGGTTAGTTTATTTTCCTTCCAAGAGGAGCCACCTTTTCCCTTTTGTCTGCCCTTTAGCATGTCTGGAGGTCAGAGTTACTGAACACAATTCACTCTTTCTTGTGCATTGGTGCTCACATGACAGCCTTCTTAAGCATGAGTTCCCTTTCTTAGGCAGAGATTATGATTTATTAGACCCAGAGAGGACATGCTGTCACTTTTGTCCTTTTTTACTGGCCAGTGAAAATCATAAGATCAGTTTAAACACCAGGGATACAGGAAGGGTGTCTATCTCTCTGTGAAAGGAACTGTAGTCTCCTAGCAAACTAGGCTCAGTGGTGCAATTGGCCCACTGCGGATCCCACGCCCTTCAGCGAACTTGCTCAGTGCCTCACTGAATGTGCTTCTACTTCTAAAGTTTTTTTTTTTTTTTTTTTTTTTTAATATTTTGAGCATTCTTTGGTATCTGGTCCTCTTCATTGTTCTCATGCTAATTGTATTTCCTTTGGCCTGCCAGGAAATTCCGAAGATTTCTTGTTGTGTTATGGAAATTTTTTTTTTCTAGTACTGCTATGGAAGTAGTCCTTAGAAAAGATATTTTTAGATATTCTTTGGAATTAGGGCAGAAGGAACAGATTTGTGTGCTCATTTTGCTATTCTGATTCAATCTCCTCTGCTATCATTTTTAATTTTCAGTTAATATCTATTTTCATTAGAGATTACCACATAATAAAGCCATACCATGTGAAGCACTAAACACATCTGGCATTTTGATATTTCAACAGTCACAGTTATGTACTGATGCTACAGAAAGCGAGATGGCTGAAAAATCACTCTTTCCCAAGTAAGGGATTTAATTAAGCAGCAAGGATGAAAGTCAATGTAGAATAATCTTCTAAGCTGTAGCAGATTTTATTTAACCCAATAACCTGAGAAGCCATGTGTCAGTAACAAATACAATGACTCTGCCGATGCTTTGGTGGGAATTGTAAGCAGGGCTTAAAGCTGAAGACTGGGGGAGGTTTCATTTTCCTAAAGTTGCAGGAAGATGCTGCCTGAATCAGACCACTATTATTTTTTTCATTTTAATGAGAAAAAAAAGATAAAGTAGCAAGGAAACAGTTTTAAAACAGGTTAATAGGACAGTTACAATAAATAATACATCGCACATTGTTGTCTTTGTAGTAGTTATTCGGAGGTCAAGATGCAGACATGATCTCTTGTCTAAGCAATAATAGTACAAGGCTTTCTTCTCATCGAACTAAGAAAAA
>NW_004524647.1:4050815-4052116 GCF_000260255.1 Octodon degus
AATAGCAATGAGACAGTTTCAAATCAAATTGGTAGGACAGTTCCAATAATTAATACATTGCATGCTCTCTTCCTAGTGGTTATTTGCTGTACAAGATGCAGACACATTATCCTATTTACAAACACTATTAGAACAAATCCTTCTATTCATTAAGAGAAAGTAACTATATATCTATCCTAACTATTTTGAATACACAGATACAAAATGGACATTCACCTGTATCACCTTTTTTGTTTAGTTCCATCATTTGAATATTATAGGTGTGTTACATGCCCTATATTTATTAAAGTTCATTTTATAATAAGGCTTTCATTAAAAGTAGAAGCCAGAATTTTATGAGAAATACTAGACATAGAGTTAAGAGTAGGATAAGGATTCTTTCTTTTCCTATAAAGGAATGCTACCAGGATCAGAAAATGGCTTGGTGAATGAGGGTTAAATTCACCCATTTGTCTTTTAGTTTATTTTTTGTTTATCCATTTATTCAACAAATATTTACAGAGTGTGGGTTCTTAAAAAGCCATGTTCCTAGGTACTGGCTATATTTTGGTGAACACAACTTTCCTTGGAATTAATATGCTAATGAGAAAGATAAATATTAAGCAAGTAAAAAGATAATAAAACATCTAATAAATACATCACAATAAATATATAATGTACTGTATATTAATAATTAAGAAATATACAATTACAAGTTGTGTTATGGGCTATAAAGGAAGTAAACAGGATGCAGCCAAAAAGAATAAGAATTGATTCCTCAAGGGATTAGTGAAATAGTCTGGGGATCAGACAGGGACAATTAATCCCTTTTTCAATGTGAGAAGGATCTTTCTCTAGGAAGCACTTGAATTCAAGACCACAATTCTCTAACATTTGAACCAGAAAGCCTGTGGTTTGTGGGGTTTGTACCTCTATACTCACACAGGCACTACCCAATAGTCTTTGCAATCTTTCTCAAGGGGGTTGCCTTCAGAGCTAGACTCCTTTTTCACACTGGGCTCCAGGTGGTGCATGTGGCATGCAAGATAAATGCATTCTGTCACAGTTTCCCTTTTTTAATACATTGCCCTGGCTCGGAGGCCCAGACTGTTCAGTTCCACTTCTTAAGTTCATATACCCAACCACTTTCCTTCCCAGAGGTCGACCATTCTAAATCACTATGCATCTGTTTTAACCACCCATTCAGGATCCAGGTTCCAGAAATTGAGAGGCAGTCCCTATGCTCTGGAGCTTGTGAAATTATTTAAATTAGCCAATCTACAGGGAGCCTTAGCAAACTGTGGGCAGCAATACATAAGGTG
>NW_004524647.1:4054206-4056067 GCF_000260255.1 Octodon degus
AGTATTACTTAAATTATCCCACCCTAGCTTATCAGTCTCTTTCTTTCAGGTGATTTTACATTTCTGACACATTTTCTATAGATTCTATAACTTATTTCTAAATCTTGGGGATAATGTGATGAGATCCCAAATAATTATAATATATTCCTTTTGCTTAATTCAGTAAGAGAATTTTAAATGCAGGTAAAAATTCTGTTTACAATGTACCATGACACAAAGTATAATGCAATTCCTAACAACAAAAACACCAGGATTTTATTTGGTGAAGACAGATCAGAACATCACAGGTGGTCTTTTCCTTTTGTTTGCTCAGTAAAATTTGGTGTAGGTCCAGAGGGAGACTTACAGGTTGGTTATACCATGATGGATGGAAAATCTCGAAATGGTGAAGGTGCAATAAATGAGAATAGACATGCAATAACTAAAGTAACTATAGAATTATGGCTTGCTGGTGAGGAGCACAGGGTTTATTAATGAGCATCTAAGTGCTTGTGTGTACGTACAAGTCAGATTAATCGTTGCTACCTGGGTTTGTCCTCAACAGTCCCTCTGCCTCCCTCATTTCATTTCTCATTTTCCCCCAAAGGCACTGGAACTCATCTCTTCCAACCACCAGTAAAAATGACTTCAGGGACTTGGCAGATATAGTACGTGGAGCAAATGAATTGGCAGATATAGTACTTGGAGCAAATGAATAGCTTGCCTGGTTAGCTATAGGGGCCTCTTCACAAAGTGTCATGAAGGAAGATTGACATCCAAGGATGGGAGCGGTCCTGGAAGGAACAGTGTGAGTTGTTCTAAGGTCTCACTACCCATCGTCTTTCCTCACACCACGTGTGGCACAGATTCCTAGTGGCTGACACCCTGATACCTCTTGATGAAGTCACTGCTTCTGAGAAACACTTTCTCTACTTTCTGAGACAACCTGAGACCTCAGACTGGCCTCCTTTTGGGAAATACATGACATGATCACAGTTTGATAATCTGGGGTCTTCTTTGTTTTAGGAAAGTTTTGGACAAACTGAATACTTGCACTTAGAATTCAGAGGAATTGCATTTTTACTCACTCCTCCATCTATGCCCATTTAACCAAAAATATAGGACAATTTAGTTATATTTTCTGAATGCTTATGACATCTTAGGTCTAATACACTGGAGGTACAGATTTAAAGCATATCTGTCTCAGTTTTCTTAAATTTAAGGGGAGTAATAATAGCATCCCATAATGTTTTTAAAGATCAAATGGTAATACTTGGGAAACTCATTTAGAAAAGTTCACAATGGATGTTTTTCATTACTGTTAAGACAATTAGTGCACTCAGAATGTTAATTATCTCAAAGGAGAAGGTTGTGCAGCTGATAATTTCTAGTGCATGTCATCCCTGATTCAGAGGCAAATACCAGGGAGCAGAAACAAGTATGGAAGTAATTAATTCAAAATAGAAGTCTCAGGCACATATACCTCTCTCAGTCACAGGTATCTCCATTATATATTGTTGGCTATATATTATGAATAGGAAATATATTATGAAATATATTTACTTTGTAAAGTTGCTGTGGGGCTTAAATGGAAAGCATAAGTGGAAATCTTTTCACTATGCATGATGTACAATAAAATGCAAATTTCCTCCTGAACCTTTGCTTTCTCACTTGGAAATTAGAATATCTAGAGAGCATTGTCTTTGTCTTTGAATCTTTTGATTTGATACAGGTTCTCATTATGTTGTCCAAGCTGACATTTTTTTTTTCTCTTCTGTATTTAGGACATGGTCTAGAGGGTCTACAACATCTCACTACACAAATCAAACTCCTAGTGATTCTCTTGTTTTCTGCCTCCCAAGTGCTGGGATTACAGGTGTGT
>NW_004524647.1:4056405-4057908 GCF_000260255.1 Octodon degus
TCCAGAATCTCATTGCAAGGGTTTTTCTTGTAAGAGTGAAGAGGATAACTACCTAGTCTAGAGTCTGCAATGTTGACTGCATGAAGTAGGCATAACAAAGTCATTGTCATATGAGTAAGCAGGCTAAGATGTCACTACTTACACGCAGAATTTCAACCCACAAGTAACTCCACTAAATCATATTGCCTCTTGTCCTGCCTCTTCAAAACTCAGGAGAACTGCCCATTTTATTCACACAATACTGAAGCATTGTGAGGAATCTTTAATATTTTGTACCACTTCACATTCATTAGGCAAGGAACCCCAAATCAACCTTACAGAAATCATAACCACTCAGTCAAAAAAAAGGTACCCTGTAAAACCACGACAATGGGAGCAGAAAATGGAAGCAGCCAAATGGTTCTATTACTTTTACATCTTTTGCTTAATTTTTCACTGGATTGATATCCCAGTTTGCATAATCCTGGTATGGAGTCCATGAGGACCTATGAGTAAGTAATCATGAAACTTTTAACTCTGCAAATTGATTTTTCCTTACTCCTGATATCCATATGACTACTTGTACTTTCTCAAGCCCATAGACTAGCAAAAGCATCAGCGAAGAGCCATTTGGAAGGAATTTGGTAAATGTTCCTGAACTGTCATGGATTACGCTCTTCAGAACCTAATTGAAAGAGGCATTTGAGTGAGAGGGAGGCTGTTAAACACATTAGTGACATTCAGGAGGATCTGGGTTTCTTGACATAGCACAGAATCAGAATATAATATGCATCAGAGACTTTCCTCAAATAGCCTTAATTGCATTTTGATGTTCTGGTGACTGTGAAGATTATTTTTAAATCAAATTGGTGCATTAGAATTACATTTAGTTTTAATTAAGTTGATGTATTTGCCAAGCAGTAATGTACTTAGAGAATGGAAACGAGACACCAAGGGAGCCTTATTCTGTCTTACTCTTCTCAAGGTCCCTTCCTTTCTCCTGGAGATTTATAAAACATTGCAAGGTGAAGAACATTGGAGTGGGAGTCACCGGCCAAAAAACAAGTTCAGATCTGAGCACAGAGTATTGACAGAATTAGGAAATCTGAGTTTTGAGTTTTGGTCTGCCAATGGTCAACTGTATATTTTTGGATAAGTCACAGTTATTCTAAAGCTTGCAGACAATCAGAATTCAAAAGATCATTTAACCATACAAATTCCCAAGTGAGACTTGACTCTCTAAATCTAGGTGGAACACAGGAATCAATGTTCTCCAGGAGATTCTGAAAATTTATAACAAGTGGCTTTACCATTTTAACCAGAATTTTCTCTTCATACAATGCTATCTGCTTGGGTAACCTCACAGATTTACTAAAATAATTTGAGGTAATGCTAAGTAAAATGTGGAAGACTTTGAAGAGGACAGACTTATGTCCTGTCTAGCACACCTGTTCCTCCATTTCAATGTCATTGACTTATATCTCATGCAAGTTGTAGAAAACTGATCATAATGTACATTGTTCT
>NW_004524647.1:4059398-4060488 GCF_000260255.1 Octodon degus
CAGACACCTGTGATCTCTCTTGTTTCTGGAAGCTCAGCGCCAATGCCACCTATTTGTAAATCCTTTCGTGGGCTGCTCCTAAGTGCTTAAATGACCCTTTGGGGTACGTTGGAATACCCTGGACTCCTGCCAACCAGAGAACTTCACATTGGATTGTAACTTCTCTCTACTTTTCTATTGTTCCCAAACTAACAGCTGATGGAGACAACTACAAAGTGGCTCTGAGCAGGATTTAATATTAACCAGTTGGCTTTCCATGTTTATTTATGAGTTTGTCTAAGGCCTAAACCCCTTGTTTGGAGACAAGGGGCAGACTCATAGTAAGTGAACCTCTGTGAGTCACTGGTCCCTACTGAGACCTGTAATGGTGGATGAAGCCTAGAGAAGTCTCAAAGGGTAAGCCAAGGTCACAGCTAAGGAAACCTGGCTCCAATCTCAACTAGATAAAGACTGTGGTCGAAGGAATCTCACTCTTGGGAGAAGACCTTCCTTGAGATAACATAGTTTTCCTACATTAGCATAGTATCTTGTTTGGAGACGTCCTTGAGAGATTCCTGCTTTTCTTCAATATTCCTCTGCCTTGTTTGATGACTAAATAAATAGGATGCCCAGAGAAGATCTTTGTCTTAGCCCCTAGAGAATCTCAAATTCTGTTAGATAGTTTTATTTTTATTTTTTACTTTAGGGAAGGGTCTACAGGGTGTTCAGGGTCTCCTACTAGATTGGATTCCTAGTGACCTGCCTGTTTACAGCCTCCCATGAGCTGGGATTACAGGGCTGCACCACCACTCCCAGTCTCAATTGCCCTTTCAGCGTGCCCCAAGGGGAGGGCCAGCACTGAAGGCCTGGAGATTGAACCCTGACCCCTTCGCCTGCTTACAGGTGCTTTAGTCTGCTGAGCTATTTGCTGGCCCTTTGAAAATACGATTTTTCATGCTTTGAAGATACTAATAATTTATGAGTCTAAATCTTTATTTCGGGTTTAAAAAAGATAAATGTTTAGTAAATATATAGTTTCCCTAGTTTAAGAACTCAAAAGAAGAAATATAAATAGAAAGGCATAATACAACTAAAAGGAAAGCAAGAACTT
>NW_004524647.1:4070564-4077229 GCF_000260255.1 Octodon degus
CTATAACTTGAGAAACATGACTGGAGGATGTCACTTTAGTCCTTGCACCACAGCTCCTCCTTTGCTGATGGCGGCCATTTCCTCCCCTCCCCTCCCTCCGCTTTCAGGGCCTCTCCCCTGAGACGCTTTCCCTGCCTGCTCATGCAGCACTCTGCTCTGTGTTCTTTGAGTGTCCACAACCCTATGAGCATGCCTCGCTGGCTTGGCTCACGCACTGGTGGGGAATTGTGCGCTTAAAACCTTGTCTCCTTTGGCAGTATCTCCTTAGGGTTAGAAGCCATGCCATTCATCTTTATTGAATGCATCAAATCACTTGTACACGGGACAGTTGGTGAGGTATAGTTCAATCTAGTGCATTTAATTATCTTTTCTAAATGTCAAATTATTTACTAAATAGTCAATACCTTAATTATAGCTCTCTAATGATGTCTGTATTTTGAAGATTAAACCTTTAATTTTAAACTTCAAAATATTTCTCCGATCTCTTACATTGTGCATTATGGCTAATGGTTTTTCTTTCAGTTTGCTATGAGGCTAATAAATTATTATTACAATTTTCATCCTTTTGCATTTAAGAATGCACTCTCTGGCCTTCATAGGGAACAAAACTTCTCTAAATGGGCAGGAGTTTTCACTGTCATACGTAACTGTGGGAGGTCCCCAAATGAGATAGGCGCCTCTGTCACAGCTAACTTGATCAGCCAAAATGACCCTAGTGACAGTATAGCCTTATCCTTCTCAACAGATGTATCTTCTTTAAACAGAGTATGGCAAATGCTTCCAAATTTATATTATAGAGCTGTGATGTCTTAATTGATCTACCCATTGAATGACTTGGCCTTTTAAAATAATGCATTGGTGCTTTATTCTTCTTTATTCTCCTTCAAATTATGAAGAACATATCACCAGAGGGAGAGAAACACATCACAGAATGCTATATAACATATTTCATTAGCATGTTGACAATCTCCACTGTTCTTAAAATAGACTCAATAACTGTGAAGTTAAAACAGATTTCAGAACATGAGGCCCTGGAAAAGCACAGAAGCTTTTTGAATCTCTATTCTACTCAGTTTATAGCTCCAGAGTTTATGGATACAATTCCATTATCCCTAGGAAACCCATATGCAATCACTGGCAGGGCTCTGGTTTGTGGGTAACCAGAGGACAAGGCCCAATTCCTTGGACTTTGTCTGCCTTATTATTTGGTGACTGAACTTGGTGTTTGGCAGTTTAAACAAGGCGGAATTCAGTAACACCTTTATCTGATGTTGGGTGACCATGTAAAATACTGGTGTAAACATTTGGTTTTATAAAACTGGACTTTTCTAAAAGAATATTTAATATCTGAATGAGAACATGTAACAACACTCTCCCTAGGAAATTCTTGGTTGGAGTGGAAAAAGAGAATTATATAAAATGTGCATGCAGTAATCAGCTTGGACAGCTTTTATAATTCTGTAATTTCTCATTATTTTAGCTTTATTTATGACTATCCATCAGGTCATCAACTTCAAAACGTACACTGTTTTAGTGAACTACGTTGAAAGTTATTTGAAGCGACATTACATGTGTTTGAGACACATAATTACAAACAGTAGTGGAAGACTGCAAAATGATTTTTAAAATCTATTCCTGCAAGCTATTTCTAGGACTTTGAAAAAGAGGATAAATGTGAGGTAACTTTTATTGAAGCATTTACATATAATCCTTATTTTTAGTGTTTTAAGCTATTGTATGAAAAAATTGCTTGTTTATTTTGATATTCATGTTAAGTATTCAGAGTATGTGTCCACTAATATTTTCCAGTATTATAGAAACAAAATAAATCTTAAGGTTTTGCCATGTCCTCAGAGGCCTTTCTTTTCCACTCTCTGTGTTTCTCTTTTACTCAGCAGCTCTGTGAAGCCCATGTCAACTGTGTTTCCTGAAATGATTATTATTTTTCTTAACCTGAAAATGCAGCAAATTATACAATTTAATTATCTTATATAGACCCAAATTTGAATCCCTTGCTAAAGTCTAACTTTGTCATTATGCAATACTTTTTAAAAATACATGATTAGGTTTAGTTTACTAGGATTTTGTTTCAGATTCTGTATCTATATTTAAGAGGGAGACCGGCCAGGGATCCTTTCTTCGTCCTTGTTTGGTTTTGAAGTCAGTATTGTAATAGCCTCGTAAACCAAGTTAGAAGACACTGCTGCCCTTCCTCACTGTGGTATTCTGGTTCTCTGAAAGAGCTTATGTAATCTGGAAATTTTCTACCTCTTAAATGTTTGGTAGAATTTACTTATAAGGATGTATGAGCCAGATATTTTTATTATGTAAAATTTTAAATATTGATTTAGCTTTTATAACGTTAAAAACAAATCAAGTTTTCTATTTCTGCTTCTTCTGGAATCAGACTTTAGTCACTAATATCTTTGTTGGTATCAGGGGTTTAAAAAAATAACGACAAAAATTTTAAAAAGTTTATTGCCATGAAATTTGTTATGGTATTCTTTTATCTTCTTTTAAATTCTTCTATTCTTCCTTTTTATTATTGCCTTTTTTCTTTCATTTTTAAAAATTAGTAGAGTCATGAATTTTATTATTTAAAATATATTCATGACTCAAAAATCTTTGTTACAAATTAATAATTTTTGCTCTTACCTTTTTTTACCTTTTTTGAGTTTATTGTATTTCATTTTCAGACTCTTTTAAGAAAAGTGCTTTGATTGTTTCTTTTCAAATTTTCTTTTTTTAAAATAAAATCATCTTCAAGCTCAATTCTTTAGTAGCAATAAAGCTATCCTACAACCTATGAGATATAGCATTTTGATTGTTACTTAGTTTTAAATGTGTTCTGATTTTCATTATGAATTCTTTTTGACACATGGACTTTTAAAAAGTATGTTAAAATTGACCAAATTAATGCTTTTTCTAAATATCTTCTGAGTATTATTTTTATCTTATTTGTACTATGGATAGGAAGATGAACATTAACTATTTGAAATTTATGAAGCTTATTTTATGGTCTACAGAGGGATAATTTTTGTAATTTTTCCATGTGTCCTTAAATACGTGAATCCTACAATTTTTGGATGGAGGGTCCTTCTTAAGTCAATTTGATAAAGATTATCAAATGTGTCACCAAATCCTCTATATTTAACTAAATCTTTTGATCTGGCTTGCCAATGTGTGAGATGCATGTTAAAATTTTTTACTATGTAAGAGAAAGTCAATTTTCCTTAAAAATGTGGTCAACTTCTTGAGTTTATATCATTTTGTGACTATGTATCAGGCTTATGCAAATTTAGAATTTATAACTTTGGATAAAATCAACATGATCATGCAGTTATACTTTTTACTTCCAGTAATGCATTTTTGGTCTTAAACTTTATTTTTCACAAATTAACCTAGCTATATAATTTTTCCTTTATTTAATATTTGTCTGGAGTGATGATTTTACTCCTTTGTATCTATATCTAAAAAAAGTTTTTCTGTTTTTTTTTTATTCCTGTGATAACTTCTGAAAGTTCTTATACTTTTAAACTATTTCCTTATGTTTTAGGTATTTGATAATTGCATACAGAGCACTTAAAAATATAGTCTGAAACCCTTTTTCTTTTATCTAGAGTATTTAGTTGGCTTGCAGTGATTTTTGATGACTCATACATTTGAATTCCTTCACAAACACTTATTATTCGTCTTAAATTCTCTATGCTTTTGCTTCAATGTACCTCTTTCTCTCTCTCCCCCTTTTTTTTTTTTGCTTCCCCCCCTTCTTGTTTTCTTTTGACTTGATTGGCTTGTTCTTCCTTTTTGTCATTCAATTTTATTTCCTTCCTAGTTTGCAAAGTTTCATCTTTTTTTTTTAATCTCTGAATTGTTATGAAGCAATGTTAATAAACTTAAACTGCAGTCATAAATTTAATCTCATCCCACATGAGAATCTTTGAATACTTATATCCTATTTGCATATCAGTGTTTTAGGTAATGTTTTCTTGATAACAATTTTTATGAAGCCAGTGTTTGATTAGATTTAACTGTGTTTACAACTATGTTCATGATTTGTGCTTGCTTTTCAGCACTTTTGTTGGGGTTTGCTTTTTTTAATGAGTCCTCTCAGTCCTTGCATGTCCTCTGTCTTTGAGCTTACATTCAATGTTTCTTTTTCTTTGAAATTATGTAGTTTCATCTAGATGTGTATAACTATAATTTCTGAATTGCCTTTCACCAATTCTGGAAAATTCTTTTTCAATTTTACTGTATTTTTTTTTTTTTGTTGAATTGATTTCTAGGGGAGGTTTATTTTTTGTTTTTGGTGCTGAGGAGCGAACCCAGGGCTTCCAGCTTGCTAGGCAAGCATTCTACCTCTGAGCCAAATCGCCAGCCCCTCTGGAAAATTCTTGATCAGTATTCTCACTGTCATTTCTTCTTTGTGCACTTGTAAGATGTCAGTTAGATATGTGATGGACTTCCTCACTCACCTTCCCTGTCTCTTTTACTCTAACACATTTTTTAAACCAGATATACTCTCATTTCTTTGGCTCTATATTTTAGGGTGCTAACTGTCTCATCAGCTATGTTAATAAATTCATCAGTTACAATTCTTCTTTTAAAAAGTCTGAGCAGTTGTATTTGTTTTTTCCCCCTAAAATTTTCCTATTTCATTTTGATAATTTCTTGTTCATTTGCTATGTTTGAGGTCTATTTTAATATTTCAAACATATATGACTATGTATTTATGTTTCTTTACTTGATAATTCCAACATATACATTCTAAGAGTTTCCTCATAATATTGGTTGTTCCTTCTCACTGTCACTTATAGTGGCTCATTTTCTTATATTTGGTGAATTAGATTGTTAGCTTGTAGTCTTTGAAACTTTTGAAGTCTGAGTTTAAATTCTCTTCCTCCAGAGAAAGTTTATATTCATTCTGCTAAAAGCATGATAGTCTTGTCACTATTGGCCTTTCTAAATTAATTTAAATTTCATATTATTGTACTTCACATATACAGAGTATAAATTCAGACCCTAAACATGAAGACTCTTTCCTTTTCCCTTCCTTCCTTCCTTCCTTCCTTCTTCCCTCTTTTCCTTCCCTTCCCTTCTCCTTTCTTCCTTCCTTTTCCCCCTCCTTCCCTCCCTCCCCCTTCCTCCCTCCATCCATTCCTTCCATCCTTCCTCTGTCCCTCTTTCCTTCTATCCCTCCCTCTCCTCTTCTTTGCCACACTCTTCTTCCTTCCTTTCTTCTCTCCTTATCTTCTTTCCTTCCATCCTACTTGTCTGTTTCTGTCTCCTTCTCTCTCTTCTCTTCTCAAACTGAGTTAAGGATGACACAGAATGCTTCTCTGAAAGTCAATGAATTCTCCTAGTGTCATGGATGGTGCCTTTTGAGGTATCAGATTTCTGAAAGGGCCTCTCATCTAACTTATTCTGTTGCAAAAACCTGGGTTTTTTCACCATTGTTCATAATGTTCCAGGGCTGTGCAGAGGTAACTTTGGTCTTCCTTGCTTATGTCTCTGATTCATGCTTTAATGTCACTTGTAAATTTCAAGCAATTGCCTTATTTTGCTGATATGCATTAATTAGAAATTCCTTTTTTATTCTCTTGTCTAATGGTTTAGTGAGTGTTAAAATGGTATTTTTTTTCTTTTTTTTTCTGTGAATCCAGTTCTCCATATGGCTGAAAAGATTCTTCCATGTTTTAAAAGAGATCTTTACCTGGCCTAGAGAATGCATATAATTCAGGAACAAACCAGTAAGTATTTACATGTGCAATTAAAAAATTTTTCACTGGAGTGGGACAAGACCAGGGTCAGAGGCCTATTGAGCTGGCATTGGGCTCAGCAGCAGAAGTTTCTGCCTGGCAAGCACAAGGTCCTGAATTTGATGCCTGATACCACTTAGCTTTTTTTTTAATTGCATGGTGACATCTTAAGATTTGAGATTTGGAAAAGTGAAGTGAGTGTTAAAAGCAAGAACAATTTTTTCCCAAACTGAGCTGATCATTTTACAAATTTCCTTCCTTAAATACAAAGGGACTTAATATTAAGTTTTCTAATATCCTCAAGTGAATGTGATTAACTCAGTCCTTTTTGAAGAAAATTTCTAAAAATTTATAGGTCTTGTTTGTTCTATTTCTCTTCCAGGAAAACTGTGATCACATACAGTCATGCAGAAATGCATTTATTGAAGGCAGACAGTAACATGCTAGTTGGCATTTTGAGCTGAAACAGGAAGCCTGGACATTACTTTTTTTTTGCTTATCTCATTGTTATAAATGAAGCTTCTAACAGTTAAGCCAAAGGTAAAAACCAATAAATATCCCATCTCTATCTATGGCCCATCTATGAATAGTATTGTCAAAAAAATGTAAACACTCAATCTGGCTCAAAATAATTTATAAGACAGAAAGCAGAGATTGCACTCTTAAAGAAATTAGTAGGGATTATATTTTCTTTTAGAGATGTTCCTCAAGAAATCTGACATAAGACCTGGCTGGAAGATAGTGTCTGTATGTATTCTATGTGTTTTTGAAGGACAGAAATGGCACACGTAATGCAGAACTGATTGTAACTAGGATCCTAGACATTGCTTCTGAAAAACCAAACTCTTGTCATAACCAAGAAGACCCTTAGGAAACTCCAAGAACAGAGTCTTTCCTCCATATTGT
>NW_004524647.1:4078054-4102005 GCF_000260255.1 Octodon degus
TGCTTGGCCAATGTGCTCTCTGTGAAAGCCTGAGAGAATGTTTTCTCTCCATGTGACTCTCCTTAGGCACACTCTACATCATTAATCACTTTCCTCTTTGGCCCCATAATCTCCTTGATCAGAAAATTTGGGACACTACTGAGTTACGTGACATTACAGTACAAGTTGTCATATGTCCTGAGTCTTAATTGACCTTGGAAGGCAAGGGCCAAAATGTTGACTTTCCTTGAGGCCCTCTTTTTTCTCTAATTTTGGTCTACAAAATTAGGTTGTTAATCCTCCAGAAGACAAGCTTATTGTTATTAACATACAACCTAGGCTGTTAAGCTTTAGTGATGAGAAATTCCCAGGGTGAACAGAAGCCTTAAGTACTGAGTGTCTGACAATGGCACTGGGGGACACCCAGGATGGCTGAGACTGGGAGTTAATGATAGGGTTTGCTGAGCATAATTCTAGGCAGCTGCTGTTAGGGTTTTCTGACAGACTGGATAATGAGATGTGAGAAGAAAGAGGAATCAGGGTTGATACAAGATTTTGGATTAACACCTTTGTCAGATGAAGTTCCCTTTACTGAGTAGGGTCAACTGTGGGAAGAGCTAGTTTGGGAGTGTGGGTGACTCACCCTGTGTGTGAGCTCTGTGGTGCCTGAGGTACACTCAGAGGGCCACTGTTCTTAGGCTACAGACATCTGAGGCAGCGAGAAACCTAATGCTGGAGGTGCAGTTTGGGGATTATCAATGTGTGGAAAGTATGTTTGTTATTTCTTACAAAGATAACAGCAACCTTACAGATCTGGTGTTATTATTTTCATTTAGGCAACAGGAGGATGAGATATAGAGATTAAGTCACTGCTTCAAGGTCATAGCATCATTTAGCGAAGTCTGACTATCTGCCTCTAGAGAAGAATGTGCCAAGGGCCACACACCCAGGACTGTTAGTGGTGAAGAGCCATTAGCAATGTCTGAGCCTTGTGTCAGGGGAACATGAGGGCAGAAGCCAGACTCAGGGCTCAGCAGTGGAGAAGTCCTGAAGCAGAAACAAGCTCTGATGTATATTTTACTCTCTTGTGTGCTTCTCAGAGGCTGAACTTTGGAGTGGCTGGCCAAATTCAGTTGCTGGACTGAAATCACTGAAATCTGAAATCTGCAATCATTCCAGATTGATTTTGCTAAGATATCCCTGCAGGGTCACTGCCTTCCAGGAGGTTTCTCTGGAAGCCAACACCCCTTATTTTGTTTTTCTATTAGTACTGCTAAAATTTCAACAAATGCTTGCAGTGACCTAAATGTAAAGTTTCCTTTATGTGGTGCTGAAGAATCCTTACTGCAGCAGCAAGGTTTAGCAAGTGCTTGGCAAAAGGGACTGTGGTGACCCCAGGGCTTATTGAGGCAGGAGTGGCACAGGGGCTGCCAAGTACCTGGTGTCTGGTGAGATTCACACAGACACAGCCCTGACTAGAGTAAGAAGCGAGTGAATTCCAGAGTGAAGGAAGTAGAAGCCATCCCTTGTAAGACAGCTCCTGACAAAGCAGTTATGCACTTAGGACTGTAAAACTTTGGCCTTGGTTGGAAAAGGAAAGAAGGTCTAGTCAGCTGGAAGATCTACAACTTCTTTGTGCTTGGTTTGCAGAGCCTGGATTCTGGAGGTGCCACTTCTGCCACAAAAAAGTATTCATCTGAGCACAGTGCAGGACCTATACGTACCCTTGCTAGACTGGGAACACCGTGAGCACAAGTTTTGTGGCTGATATTTTGCTGGTGATACTAAGTCCTTCCTAATTTTTTGGTTAATAAATAAGTGATAGTAAGTGTCTGTTAATGTCAAGAAAGCTTAACAAGAAGTGATTTGTACAGGCTTGGCTGTGTGTCTGTAACCTGGGCAAAGTGGCTCTTTCTTACGTATTAGCACTCAATACTATAGTTAGCAGTTAATAAATGTTTTAGAAGATATTTTGATAAGGGATCTAGTTATTACAAGACAAATCATAGTGATGAAGAATGCTTAGCTGGGTTACACATGTCAGTTTTTGAGAGTCTAAGTTGTTTGTGTCAGGGAAGAAGCCTAACACAAGAATTGCATTCCCCTCACTGCTAACTCCTCACCCCTCACACAGACCTGGCCTCGGGCACCTCAGGTGCAGCACAAAGTAGCTTCTCTGTGGTGTGGTTTTCAAATCTAGCTTAGGTGTGTAGAGAAATAACACATTCACAAAAAGATCTGGACATAATCCTAATGTTCAGTCAGGCTGATTCTGTGCAGTTTGAGAATGCAAGGAATGTATTCAGGGAATGCTTAGAGTCAAATCAGTTAAATTGGCCAGAAGATAAGACCTGTTTCTTCCCAGGCTACAAAACACTTGCTCTGATTGGATTTCAGGGCTAGCAGAGAAAAACAGGGGCCTGGAAATCGACTTCGCCTGCCTACTGACCCTGATCACATTGGTGTCAGGCAGGTCCTCACTTACCGCTGTTGCTGCGTTTCCTGAGGTCATACCCCTCTCCTGGCCCGTCGGCTTCTTCAGGAACTTCCACGAGATCTGAAGTCTTGGAGTAAAGAAGCAGCAGTAGGGAATGAGCAACGTTTTGTCAGTGGATCGACTACATAGTGTTTCTGATGTCAGCAAAAAAGCAAAGTGAGCTTTGTGTGATGCTTGTGAGTCTGACGGCAGCCTTCCACATGGAGGGTATGAGACCCTCTTGGGCATTGTCCTTCTCTTCAGGAGTCTGCAGTGGGATCAGGGTGGACCATGACAGGGGCTCAGTGAGAGCTGGGTGGGGCCACAGTTAGGATTCTTCCCTATAGCCTACCTTTTTGTTTTTGTTTTTTTGAGACAGGGTCTTGCTATGCAGTTTACTCTGACCTTGGGCTCACTTTGTAGTCCAAGCTGGTCTTGAACTCGCAATTATCCTCTTATGTCAGCCTCCCAAGTGCTGAGATTTATCCTACCATTCTGAATTTTAAGTGAAACTACAGCTTTTTTAATAGGTGAATTTAATGTATTTTTTAATGAATTTAAGACAGGGTCTAGAGGGTCTATGGGGGTCTCACTACTAGATCAGACTTGTAGGGATTCTCCTGTTTGCAGCCTCCCAAGTGCTGGGATTACAGGTGCGTGCCACCATGTTCAGTCTCAATCACTGTCTCAGTGCACCCCAGTGGCACAGCAGGCACGGCATGTCGGGATCGAACCCCGGCTGCTGTGTCCTGGCTAAGCAGGCACTTCAGTCTGTTGAGCTATCTGGCCGGCTCAATAGGTGAATTTTAAATATTAATTAAAGAGAATAAGGTCCACCACAGATACACTGAACAGTTAAATGTAAAATTGTTTTTATAATGCTACTGTTTCAAAAATAAACCATAATCATTCTTCCTCTTAGATTATAGAAATTACAAAGACAATAGTAACAGCATCCCAAATAGCTAATAATTATTGATTTTCTTTTGCTGTGCACTATTCTTGATTTTCTTTTGCTGTGTAAATACCTGTATGCATCACCTCATTTATTCTTCATAATAATCTTAAAATAGGCTCATTTTTTCCCCCTAGGAAGGAATCTAAAACCCAGAATCATAACTCAACTCCATTGATGGGAAATGGAGGTGGGACAGTAAGCCTCAGGCACTGCACCGGAGCTTGGCTCTTAAGCACCATTTTGTCCAGTGGTGACCTGGCTCCAGGAGCCTCCAGGGTCATCACACTGGTAGCATGACATTGATCAGGTAGGGATATTTACATCACGGAATTGGCAAAGGCAACCTGGTCCAACTTGGTTGTTAAACATTTACCAGCACAACACTGATTGTATCTTTTAAAGGGTCAGGTTATATACTTCTTTTCTACCTGGCTCCATCCTCTTCAGAGTGGCATTTAAGGGTCCTTGGAGAAAAATGAAGTTTGAAGAAAACAGCTATTGATATGTTATGAGAGGGAGCAACAAGTTTTCTTTTCTGCTGTCCTAGTCAGCTCTGGAGCACTTCCCCACCAATCTCCAAGTCGGACTTTTGTTAAAGATTTGGTTTAAGTTTTCTTCATTCAATTTTACTTTCATGGCACATCAGAAAGAAAAAAACAATAAGAGTACCAGCAGTACATAGTCCCTAGTCACTCACACCCCACTCCCTTTGAAGTTCATAATTTCTGCACAAAAGTTACTCTTCAGAGAATTTCATTTATTTAATTTAGTCTTATGAAACTGAAGATTATTCATAAGCAAGTCAAGTAGCTCCCAAAATGTTTTTTTTTTTTAATTTGGTTTTTGCTGGCCTCTTCAAAGCCACATGTCTTTTAGAGTCTAAGAACATTTGAAAAGATATTAAAGAAAACATAATGATTTGGAAACAGTCAAGCAGTGACTTCCCGACAATGTAAAACAAATGTCTGTATAGTCCTGAAAGAAAATAATCCTGCAGAATAATGCTTTGCTATGTGGGAAGATGCTAGCTTTAAGGCATAAAAATGCTAAAGAATAGGAAGAGGCTGAAGTTCATTATCACTTGACCCTGCAGGGAGCAGGCAAAATCATTTTAGCATACCAAGCCATTGTCTTTGTTTTCTTCTATTGAGGCAAGTTGGACTTTGGGGAGAGTAAAGTGACAGATGTTTTAGCACAGTTTGATTTGTTTTTGTCTCTTTGAAGCTCTCAGAACAATGGCTTTATTAAGCAAACTTCTGAAAAATATTCACTGATAGAAACAATGCCAGCACAACTAGACAGTGACAGATGACAACTTACTGACATTCACAAACCATGATTTTGAGCTGGCCAGACAGCTCAGCAGACTAAAGCACCTGCTTAGGCAGAGCACAGCTGCCAGGGTGTGACCCAGGTATGCCTTGCTGTCCCTGCCCCTGGGGTGAGCTAAAGCCATTGAGACTGGGCGTGGTGGCGCATGCCTATAATCCCAGTGCTTCAGAGGCTGAAAACAGGAGAATCACCACGTCTGATCTCTGTAGTGAGACCCTGTATACTCTGTAGATCCTGTGTTAAACACATAAAAAAAGAAGCTATGGTTTTAAAATTTTTTTCCTTAAAATTAGTCCAAAAGATCAAAACATTACTAGAAACAAAGCTACATTAAAGAAGAAAGTAGCTGAGTACCCTTAATTGTCTCTTTGATGGTCTCGCTGCTTCTTAGTAACATTAGCCAAAAATGTAGTAGCTGTAATGTCCATTGCCTACTGTGGGATGTGTCTGAAAGCGTCTCCTTGGTGCAAGTTCAGCAAGAACCACCTGTTGCTTATGTGAATAGTTCAGGGTAATAACTGGGAAGAGTCCCCTCTGCTCTTACCTCTCAATTCTGAATTTTCATTTACCCTTTGCTTAGGCTGGCCTCATACGAGTACTTGCTGCAGTAGAAGAAATATAATGTAGAGATTATATACATTGTGGCTCAGAATGCAGCTAAAGTGGACAGAGATTGCTCTGGCCAGTTTTATTTGTGTTTGCCTTTTGAATTTCTAACATCAGATCCAGCTCATAGGCCACCATAAATATGTGACTGCAGGGCATTGCACAGAGGAGCCAACGGCAGTTTTGAGCAAGGAAAGAAGAACATGAGAAAAAAAGAGCAGCACGCTGACTGGGCCTGCTTTCCTTGGAAGCAAACATAAGTCCTTAGTTTAGCTTACAACTTCTCAAACTTTTATGTACTTTAGAATCATATGGAGGACTTATTAAAATGAAGTTATTGGATTGTCAAAATCAGATATTCTGTACATCTAAATGGGAAGCCTAAATCTATACTTCTAACATGATGTGCTAATTAGTTGATCATGTACTGAGAACCGCTGATTCAATTCATTTTCAGCTTTAGGTCCTACTTGGGAATTTAGATGGTCTGATGAAGGTTGTTCATGTGTTCATTCTTTCTCTAAATATTTAGTCAGACTATACAGCTGTATGGACCAATGGTTCTCAAATTTTGGGGGGTATTGGTGACACCCAAACAGCTGACAAAGCTCGCAGAAACCCAGCACCACTGACGTTGGACAAGCCCTGGCTATCTATATTGTTATAATGTTCTCCGCTGAATTCTGGAACTCAGTGAAGTTTGAGAATCACCATCATAAGGTAATGGAAATAAAATGTGAGTAGAATCCTTGCATTTCAGTAGCTTTCTCTAGTCAAGGGGGAATTAGAGAAGAGACACAAAAGTGAAATTAAACACAAAAGTGAAAACCACTAAGCACTACGTAAGTTATGGATTCATCAACTGGGTGCAGAGAAGATGGTGAAGAGAGCACCATCCAAAGCACAAAGCTCAGAGGGATGTGTCTGTAGAGAGCTGGAGATCACGTGTGGGTAGCTGGACAGAGCAGGCTTTCCAGAGAACTGAAAAGGAGTCCAGGGTTTGGGGAGTGAAGTGTTGTGTTGATGGCAGAGGGTTCTGAGGTTAGTCCTTAAAAATTCCTTGTTAAATAATTCTCATTTTCCAAGAACTTTTCAAGTGCTTTTTATGGCTCAAGTACAATGTTAGGCCATGATATCAATGAGATAAGTGGGGAAGGAGACCTTGATGTATAGCCTAGTCCAGGGTAAATTAAAATTCAATTATACACATCCTAGATGAAGGAACCTCTTGAAGCCTTGTGATAGGTGAAAATAGCCTTGCTTAAAGGAGCCTAGGGATTCTTCATTGTTTGTGTAAAAATCAAATTAGTTCTTTTCTTTCCTTCAGTACTGGAGATGGAATGAATCAAAGGCCTTTGTATGGAGATACATACCTTGCCACTTTTTAGTTTTTATTTTGAGACCAGGCCATGCTGCTGTTCAGGCTGGGGTCAATACTTGGATACTACAGTTTAGCCTACCAGAGTTCTGGGATATGCCATCGCACCTGGCTCAAATTATGTCTTAAAGAATTTCAACTGAAGGAATTAACATGTTCTAAATTATGGAGATTTTTAAGAGCTTGGTTAGTTTAGGGGAAGGTAGGATTTTAGGGTAGCAACAGGTTTCATATGCCATACAGAAATTATGGACATTTTCTTTTCAACAAAGTGTTTCTGTGTAATTTTAGTTAGGAAAATTGAACAAAGTCTTTAAAGGATGACAAAACTTGAGATACTAAAAGTAGACTCAAAAGGAAGAGAGTAGCACAGATATTTCCTTATAATGATCTGAATGATAGATGATGAGGTTTGGCATTGGTGATAGAAAAGAAAGACACTTAGGATACATATTTCTGACTTCGGCATTGTAGGACCCTATCACCAAAGACGCATGAGTGTAGTTAGTTGTGCTCACTTTGCAGTATCTGTAAGACTGATCTTGTCGGTGGGAAGAAAATAGGACTAGGAATATCTAAGGGATTCATCAATTTAGGGATGTTGGACAAAAGCCATATGAAGATCAACCAGGAGGAGCACATTGAATAAGAAGACCAAGCAAAACTACACTCCTGGGGTTGCCCCAACTGAAGGAGGCTATGTCAGAAGAGGAGGCAGGCTGCACAGGACAGTAGAGTAGAACCTTGAGTGAGCTGGAGCTTTCAATAAACCCTCAACATGGGCCCTGTTAAGAGTGGCTCTGGGAATTGGAAATGCTCCAAATGATATATTTGCCTTATGGATCAATGACGTTGTTTAACTTCCTAATTCAGGTTTAAGGGAAGCTCAACTGAGACCCAGATACCTAATGAAACAAAGCATCAAAAATTCTTGTAAATTATGCCAGGCCCTGTATTAAACACTTTATATAATTATTACACAATATATACTTTATGTGGGCATTATAATTATGTATATTGTTATATTGAGTACCTTACACATATAACTGTAAAGTATTTAATATGGCCATTGTTAGGCCATTCCATCACTGTGTGAAGATCACAAAGTGTTCTTATACAACTCAGATGGCACAGCCTACTACAAACCTGGGCTATGTGGCATAACATATTGCTCCCAGGCTATGAACCTGTACAATATGTCACTGTACTGAGTATTGCAGGCAACTGTAGCACCATGATGAATATTCATGTATATAAATAGAAAAGGGACAGTGAGTTGTATTATAATCTTAAGGAATCACTGTGATATATTGTGGTCTATCACTCATTGAAAGATTGCTATATGAAATATGACTTTGATATAAATCCTATCCATGTGACTTTGTAGAGATTTTAAAAATCACATTTAGCACCGTTTCTAAGATATTTTTTTCAGCAAACAAATTAACATTTTCTTTTGGACTACCAAATGATAATAATGTCTCTGAGGACATCATTAGGATTCAGGTATCATAAAATGTCTTGTTATATATCTACTGTTTTGAGGCAGAGTTTATTGAAACTAAACAGTTTTCATCTTAAGAAATCTTTCAGAATTCATGACATAGTTATAATATTTTAAACATATATTTTGTTCATTTTAAAATAAAATGGGATAAGTATAAAAGCATACTTTTAATAAGTGTCATAATGCCACTATTATGATCTTCTCAATTTGTTTGGCCTTCAGAAATAAGTTTTGATATATGAGGGCATGAAGTGTCTTCATGTTTATTGACTAGAAGAAGAAATGATTGGCATCAATTTATGGACATGCTAGTAATCAATACAATCATTTGGCTTTTTCTTAGAAATCAGTGCAGTGTCTCACAAACAGAGCTTTCAATGAGTTTGAATATGGCTTCTGAGATAACTGCGGACATGACTCAGGGACCTGTGAATCTCCCTACTTGCCTATCTGACTTGTGCTCCTATTAATACCCTAGTCTTATGCTACTGCATTAACTGATCTGCAACTAGTGAGGGAACTGCTTCAACTTAGCCCCAAGGAACCTTGGGAGGGAGAAGTAAGCTATTGCTCTTCCCACCATCTCCCCTCTTCACTTGATATTGAGAGGACCTAGAGTGGCGGACCATGTGGAGGCTCATCCAGGTCTTGCCTGAAAGATCTTGGTCCAGAAGGAGTTGTAGAAATCAAACTAGTGACTGGATATCTTAACCAACAATGTAAACTGGAATGCCCTTGGCTCTTTACAGTAGGGATGTTGGCTTTCAGGGAAGGTGGCAGGGTTGTACTGCATCTTGAAGCATGATAGAATTTCTGAATAGGATAACCAGAGATAGGATTATAACAAGTCACAGAGATGTATGGTAGAGTATAGATCAGATAAAATTTAGGAAAGGTGTTTGGGAGGGTGAGTGTCCTTGGAGAGAAACTGAATCACTGGTCAGGCACCAGTGTAATGAAGTGGTGAATCTTATCTTACATAGAAAGCTCTGAGAAATTAGAGAAATGGGGTATAACTGAAAGGAGAAAGGGAAACATCTAGGATGGCTGCTTCTGTCCATTGTTAGAGCCAAGTGCATTCTATGTGTCAACTGATGTGCTATCCAATACTGAAAGGAGGCTGAAGGAGAGCAGGCCTATCACAAGAACCATGAGGGCAAGAAAAGGGTCTCTGAGCAGGAAAGTAAGACGTTCTTGGATGCTGACAACAGAAAGTTTAATTCTTTGTGGTGTAAAACACTTTCCCTTTGGGGGTTGTTTGATTCCCAAAGACCTGTCTTTTGGACACATATCGGTGGAATCCTTCACATTGCAGGGTCAGAGGCTGGACCTGCCCAAGACACCTTGTCTGACTGGAACGAGGAAGAGGATAATTACCGAGGTTCTGTGAGGTGAATCAGAGCCACTGCCAGAGCTTCCTTTCTTTGTTCTCTGGGCCAAGGAGGTACCAAAACGGAGCGCCTCATAGACAGGGTCCACTTTATTGCCACAGGCTGCAACAGAAGAGAAGGACCATCTGAGAAATTGCATCTGATAGAACGCAGCCAAACACTGACCACAACCTGAGAAATGGGTTCTGTGCTCTGATATTTCTAAGTTAGCTATCTGCAGAATTCCCATTTTAAGGTTCTTATCAAAGAGAGCTCTGGTGAGAGGCTCTGTGGACCAAGGCACAAAGTCTTGAGGCATCAAATTCATAAGATGGCAAGTGTTTTCAAAAGAATTTGAAGTTACCAGGCCCCATAAATATTTAACTAAAAGTTTTCTAGCATATAAATCTCTTGTTTAAATTCTGTTCCACTAAAAAGGCAAAACTAGATGTAGAGAGCTACAGAGAAAGATAAAAGGTTAAAGCAAACTGAAAAATACTCGAAAGGAAGAAATTAAGTCAGACATCTATAAATGTAGGGCATTTTTAGGTCCTTATTAAAGAATAATCAATATTCATTGAGTTCCTACACAGCATTGATTTATAACATATATTTATTTTTTTACAACAATTATGAAGACCATCCACTGAGTTCTCATTTATGGTATCTGACAGGTTGAGTTCCCTGTTCAAATCCACAGTTGGTCAGTGGGAGTGCTGGACTCTGAACCACATCTGTGGGCTGCCATGTTTCATGCTTTTTCTACTCTGCTGCACATGGATGGCAAAGTATATCAGATGCCTTTGAGTCTTGGGTATATTTCAAGTTTCATCAGAGAGAAGTTGAAATGTCTTGGAGAACTGGCCCACCTTATGTTTCCTGTCCGGCAAACAATTATAATCCACATAGCCAAGAACAAATGCACCAAGACATCCTTTTGGTTTTGTAGTCTTTAGAGGCCTGTAGTTGTGGCTGACTTTGCTGTTCAAAACCCAACTCAATCATTAATATTCCAACTCACCAATGGGCATAACTTCTTTAATGCATCCAAATTGTTCATGAATGAGCAAGGGGGAACTGTAGTAGCGCCGAAACCCCTTTGGCTGGTAAGAGAATGAGAAAGAGAAGGGGCTTATTATCATCAAGGAGATGAAAAAGGTACATAAAGATCCTGACGTTAATCTAACTAGTTTCTTCCTGTAAGATACTGACATGCTATCAATTCTATAATGCACTACTGACAAGAATGGGGAAGGCTAATAGATGGCATTAAACACATTATGCTCCATCCAGAAAGCAAGCTCCAGACCCTGCCTAGTTTCTCTGACCCCGCTGTGCTCCACAGCTTCTATTCTATGCAGGATCTCCATTATTATCTCCCAGGCTATCTCTCTTGCATTCTTTCTCCATAGTTTACTGTTAAGATGATACTAGGCCTGGCCATGGGAAAGCAGACCTCACTCAGGGTAGGCCTAAAATAGACCTCGGGCTTGACCCAGAATCATTTGTTTTGCTTTTCAGATACTGTTTATCTGACCTTTTACCCATGGTCTCTGCCATGACCTTTGAGAATCACTGTCAGAGAAGGAGATGGGGAACAGGTGAAGCAAGAGTTTGAGATCAGAGGATGATACAAGTTAGAGTAAGGAGATGAAATTTCTAAGAATCTGGACTCATATATCCTAGTGCTGGAAGGGAACTTGATGGCCTGGTTTATAGTAGAATCTTAGAATCTTCTCCAGTGTTTCCAGTACCTGTGTCCTCATTTGTTTGGACATTATCAGTAGGGATGGGAGGGTGGTATTTGTATCTGAGTGAGGGATAGGGGCACTACTTAACTCTAGAACAGATAATCAGTGACTGTCTCTGAGTGTTAAGAATTGGCAGGCACCTGCTCATTTTAGTTTTTTGCCTACAGCTAAAAAAGACAATTGAATTTCCTTTCTATGTGATTGGTCTTGCATTTTCAAAGACCATTGTTACGTTCCATCTAATTATTCTGTAGAGTAGACATTCTAGGTACAACTCTTTGGCCATCTCAATTACAAATACCCTGTACTGTGCTCTGAATTTCTTTTGATCAAAATGTGTGGCAAAAGGACTGAAATCCATGCTCCTGAGAGACTAGGATCAGCCCAGAATGTGCCAAAGTAATCCCAATTTCCCTTAGTTTGCCAATATTACCATTAAGGTGGTATAAACTTTTATTCCTCTGTTTTCTGTTGTAGGTGTTAGCTACAGTCCTCTCGTGGGCCACTCCCTGAACTGACAACAAATTAAGTACTGGATGGCAAATCAATCTAGTTTAGTTGAGGCTAAGGGCATTCTTGGGAGGTATGAATTTCACTTCATGAACATGGGCAGCCCCAGGATGAAGCACTGTGCTAAAATTGAGAAAGTTCCAATATGGAAGAAGCTGTTCATTTCTCTTAAGGACCTGACACTTTTCCAATGTGGGCCATTTATCTCTAGGACTGATATAGGTCCTCCTTGACCCTATCATTATGCCAATCAGGAAGCCAAGTGGGTAGACCAGGGATTATGGGTGCCTTCAAGGTTATAGCTGAAATTGGAGGAAGTAACTTCATTCAAGCAGTGAGTTCTAGTGCTCCCTCTTCATGTAAGCTCTTACCAGCTTGCCCATGCATCGCTGGGGTGCTAGGCCATCTGTACACTTGTGGTGGATGCTCATCTTACAGGCTTTGCAGCGTAGTCCATGCTTAGCATTTGTTCCTGTAGGGCACAGGGCAAACTTTGGTTAAGATGCAGCCTGCCCTTTCTTGAAATCACTGAAAAAAAATGTCATTGCTATAGCCAGACAATTCCTTCCTGTGACTTTTTCATGAAGCTTCCAAAATGGAAAAATGTATTATGGCTGTTTGTCTTTCACTCTTTCACATTTTTCTGCCTCCTGTGTCAGACCTGGATTCTCTTCCTTTCTTTCCTATTCATAACACCAGAAACCCAAACCATCTTTGCTTTCTTTGTTCATCACAGAATCCACTTTCCTTACTATTCATATAGGTTATTATTTCTGTTTCTCTGTGCCTTGCTGAGTCATGCTGGTCCTAACACTTCACCAACAACTACCCCTCTTCCTTTCACAGCATCTGAATTCTTGAACAAGCTCAAGGAAATGATGGATAAGGTGGACTTATATAGAAGGCTGCCCACAGAGACCACCTGGACAGGCAAGGGGAGTCCAACAATTTAGTCTCTGGAGCGCTGGTACAAGAATATAGGGACACACAAGGCCACAGCTACTCTTCCAAATATCACAGCCAACTAAAGACCCAGAATGAGGACATTTCAAGATTAAATGTAAATTCCACCTGTTTTCTTTCTACCACTGATTCCTTGTCTTAGCTGCCCTCATCCCTTCATCTTTTTCTACCCATTTTTATTTACCCAGCGGCCAGCTGAATCTCTTAAAATGTAATTGAATGGCTTCTTTCTCTTGCTTCAACATTGTTCAGCATTTTCTGTCTATTAGATATCATAAAAACGTGTTCCTCATGGCAATAAGGCACAGCATAATTTTTTTTTTTTTGAATTTTATTTATTTATTTTTTGCGGAACCGGGGATTGAACTCAGGCTGTTGCGCTTGTCAGGCAAGCGCTTTTTCTACTGAGCCATCTCCCCGGCCCAAACCACAGTTCTTTTTTTTTTTTTTTTTGCAGAACTGGGGATTGAACTCATGCCCTTGCTCTTGCCAGGGAAGCGCTTAGTCTATTGAGCCATCTCCCCGGCCCCGGCACAGCATAATTTGGTGGTAGTCCACATTAACTTTCTCTCAGGCCACACCCTCTTCTTCACTAGACTTTGTTGAACTCCTTTCACTTCCTGAAAGCACAAGCTCTAGAGTGCCTTAGGACCATTACACATCCTGCTCTGGGTGGCTGGAATACTGTTTTTAGTCATTCTTCACATCACTTACAACCTTTCATCCCTTGTATCTCTTACCACTTCTTCAGTAAAGCTTTCCTAAAATATTTCCTTCCCATGTCTGAATTATCTTCCTATTACTCTTTCTCACAGCACTCTGAGATTATCGTTTACTTTTAATGTTGATCATAATTATTTAAAAGCTTGCTTTTCCCTTCCTTTCTCTCTGCATTGTGCACTTAGTGGGGCCAATGCCTGTGTCTATTTATTTACTGCTGCGTTCTTTGCTCTGAGTATGATGCCCAAGAAATACAGATTAAGTAAATTAATGAGCAGAATGTTTTACAGCCAGATATGCAGTGAGGCAGTAATGACTAGTTTGAGATAATTCATTGAAACAGATCCATCAATAGTGTAACACTCTTTAAACAGCATTCAAAAGTTGAAAAAGGACATGAAGATCTACATGTGTTATTTAATTTTGAAGATGAGAAGCCCGAGAGTCCAGGTGATAGAATGCTTTGCCCCAGGTAAGCGGAGTCACTGCCTAACTTCACTCTTTCACTGCTTGACCCAAATATTTTCTCTCTTTGATTTGGATTATTTAAACTACTGAAACAAAATCCAAAATATAAATAAAAAGCAAAGTACATAATAGGTAATTGGGAAATCTTTTTCGAATGGAGAGAGGAATAAGAGATGGGGAGGGAGGGGAAAAGGATAAAAAAAGGAAATTGAATAAAAAATAGAAATGGAGCTTTTTCAAGTGGGAAGGAGATTAAGAGTTGGAAGGAGTAGGGAGGAATGGGAAGAGAAGAGCACAGAAAGCATTAAGCTGTGTTATGTACATGTACAAACAGTTAAGTACCATAATGACATACTGTAAACATGTATAAAACATGTAATAAAATAGTGTATAAAACAGTACTAAAATAAACTAGAAAAAAAATGAAGTGGGGGCCTAATTACATAATAAAATAAGGAAGTACAGAACCTGAAGTTCATTTGGAAAACTCAATGGGAAAACCCTTGAGTGGGTAAAGAGCTAGAAACCTCTCAGGAGGAGGTATTACCTGATGTGCTTTTCAAGAAGCCATTACTAAACACAGAATAGATCTGCTGTTACAACCACAGACAGATGGCTAAAGTGACAGATAAACACGGGATAAACTGTTGGGAGTGTATGTCTGTTCACAAATGCTCACTGGAAAGTTCCTTTTTCTTTTTGAGAAATACCACTTAGCTGAAAGACTGCTGTGCTTTCGCAGCCCTAGACACGCAGTGCAGTGACTCATTTTTCATTTTCAAATTAGAGAATGCTGTTTGTGCCTTACGTGGGAAGGTAGGTAAAAACTTTAAAGAAGTAGTTGATTCATTGTGTCCTGGACTCTCAAATAACGTAATTATATACTAAGGCATATTTTCCTTCAGATCTGAATATGATTATTTTAGCTTTCCTTGGATGCTTTCATATACTCCACTATTTTGTATGAGTCAGACCACTGGCAGTTGTTTGGTTTTAGATGTTCCACTTTCAATTGTGAAATTACAAAAGTGATTGAAGAGGGAACTTACACTTTGAAGTTTGGAGAACAGTTCAAAAGAATGATTCTCATTACAGCAGTAGTATTAGTGTACTGTAGGGAGATATAGCAAAGCACCATCTGAGGCTGTTTATTACCTGTGGTTTCCACCATGGATATGGGCTGTATGTGTCCCTTAAGTTTGGGTAGAGGGTAAGCCTTAGTTTTAAATTTGAATATATCTCTGTAAGCTGTCTGTTTAAATTTAAGGAAACTATTAAGATTCTTGCAGTCTCATCATGAATGGGACTAGTCTACAACTGTCAGGTTTGCTACTAGAATGATGTCATAATATAGATGCTCCTTAACTTATGGAATGGTTATGTTATGATACATTCATAAATGGAAAATATTGTAAATTAAACTGAATTTAAGTTGGGTGTGGTAGTGTATGGATGTAATCACAGCTGTTCAAGAAGCTGGGGTGGCGGATCTTCTGCCCAGGTCTCCTAGGCAACTCAGCAAGACAGAGTTTCTCAAAGGGGTTGGGGGCAGGGAGGAGGTTGGGAGTGTATCTCAGAACAAAAAATTCCTTTAATGCATTTAACCTACATCATATTATAGCTTAGAGGCTCAATATGCCTTAGAGATATGCTTGTAATTTGGACATGCCTGGATTGCTGGGGCAACACTGAGTGAACAGGAATTGTCTTTGGCCACATATAAAAGATCTATCTATCTATCTATCTATCTATCTATCTATCTATCTATCTATCTATCATCTATCTATAGTTAATGTATATAGGCAATAAAACTCACTTATTTCTTTATTTTTTCAATGTATTTGGTACAAGGTCTCACTATGCACCTTGGACTTGTAGTGATCCTCCTGTTTTCAGCTCCCCAGTGTTGGGATTACAGGCATGTGCTACCAGGTCTGGTCTCAGTGGCCAGCTTAGTGTGCCTGGGGGCGGGGACAGCATGGCATGTGGTGCTGGGTATCAAATCCCGGTCCCTGTGCTTATCTAAAAAGGCGCTTACGTCTGCTGAGCTATCTCACCAGCCCAATAAAACTTTTAAAAATATTTTTATTAAAACAGAGGTGTGTCCAATGTACTTAGAGTATGGGTTATTTGCTTTCATGACCATGTTGCTTACTAGGAGTTGCAGTTCATTGTTGCTGTTTAGCATCAGAAGATAGTATTGCACAGTATATGTTTAGCATTGAAAAATATAACAACTTGAAGCACAGTTTCGACTAAATATATATGGATTTTGAACCATCATAAAATAAAAGAAATAAATTGAACCATGGTAAAGTGAAGACTGTCCTCATTTGCAAAAAATATTTACACAGGTTTAAATTTTTGATAATGCTTGAAAAAACAGTGGTAGACTAATGACAAACATTTGCCATTTACTCATACTACAACCCCACAAAAATCACAGATAAAGAATTTTTAAAATGGTATAAACTCCAAGGATCAAGATTACTTAGAGGGGTAGCTAGAGTAGAAATAAGAGAAAGTAGCTGTATATCTATCCTAACTATTTTATATATACAGATACAAAATGGTCCTTTATTTATATCCCCCTTTTTTGTTTAGTTTTGTCAGAGATGTTTATTACACTGCCATTTAAATATTGTAGGCATGTGAATTCAGCAAAATAATCCAATATAGTCCAGTAGTCCATTTGTAATAAAAATGTTTGGACAGGATATCATGTCTGCATCTTGTACTATGAATAACTACTATGAGGACAACAGTATGCAATGTATTAATTATTGTAACTGTCCTACTAGCTTGTTTTGAAACTGTCTCATTTTGGTATTTGTTTCTCAATAAAATTAATTATAAAAAAGGAGTAGAGATGAATTTAACACCTATTTTGAAGATGGAAAGAAGGTAAAGGTACATGGTAAGCAATTTTAGAAAGATAGAAATATTATATTCCTCAATAGCAACTTGGAACTTAGAAGGCCATTGGACTTCAAAACTTGTCAAATTCCAGAATCTGAGAGAAAAGATATCCAACCAAAACTTTATGGCCAGCCAATATACAAAACAAGTGTGAAAGTACAACACAGTTGTCTTCCAATCCTCAGGATTCTAGGCTATTTTTTCCATGTACTTTGTATTAAAAAAAGATTGCTAGAGAATGTACCTTAAAAATGAAAGAATCAAGAGACAGAAAAATACAATGTCTACTACAGAACAGAATTTGTATGGAAGAGAGGTAAACAATGCTTCTTCTTATGACTCTGTAATAAAGCTAGACTACAACTATAAGATGAAGTAAGGTAGTGGACTAAAAATAACGGACTTAAAAGGTTTATTGATGCTTCTAAGATTCAAATATCATAAAAATGATGGATGAAAAGTCAAGAAGGTAAAAAGGTAACTTCTAGTTTAAGGAAATAAAATGTAAAATGTAATCATAATAAAAATTTGACTTATAAATTAACAATAGTCATATATAAAACACAAATTATGATTACATTACTTGAGAAGACTAGAACAAGGCCAGGGAGGTGGCTCAGTAGAATAAGCACTTCCCTGGAAAGTGCAAGTGCCTGAGTTCAATCCCCAGTTCTGCCAAAAATAAACAAAACAGAACAAAAAAACCCCAAAACAACAACAACAAAAAAGACTAGAACAAACAAGGTAGGGATTTAGCTCTTTTTGGAAAGGCCAGAAAAAATGAAAAGAAAAAAAGATGATGCTGATGACCCAAGGCTGAATCTTTATGTTATAGAGCAGGAAGTCCACAAATTTTTGACTAGTCAATCATTAGCAGCATAAATATAGTATTTAGAAGCATCAAAGTAAATGCCAAAAGAAAAAAACTAAAGGATGAAAGCCACTGTCTTTTAGGAGGAAATTCAGGATAAGACCACTTTCACTGTAGTTCTTCTATAGCTCTGTCTTTAAGCTCTCTTCATGTACCATTGTGGCACAGAGTAAATACAGAATGAAGTCTGGAAACAAGGTCAAGCTGGCCCTTTGGAATAATGTGGCTCTTGGCATAGGGGATGTAGGAAAAACACAAAGCCAACTCATTACATAAATCAACAGTACTTCACCGGGTATTTGAAATTCTTAGATACATCTAAAATAGTTTCATGAGTTATAGCTGAAAAGTATTAAAAGTTTTCATCATAATATTCAAAAAGAGTATAGAATGGACCAGTACAAACCAATCCAAAGTAGCTAGTGGGCTGTTTTCTGAGATCGTTTACCACTGTAGATGAGTGAGCTGCCTCTGGACTACCAAACATTGAAGTTTCAGAGCATTAAGAAATGTAAATGTAAGTGTTGGTGTTATGGTTTGTGTCTAGCTGGCCCCGAAAGCATCACACAGTCATGGGTCTGGGATTTTTAGAGTTAGTGATTAACTCATGATCCACTGGGATTACGGGTGATCCAAGCTTGGGATAATGGATTTTAGTACTGTTAGGATTATGGGTGTGTATCTTCCCCTAGCCTGGGGCAGAGAGCCTGAACGCAATATAAAAAAGACAGAGACAAACTCTCTCTCTGTTGTTACTGTTTTTCTAATTTTTCTATTTGTTCCTGTTTGTTCTTTACCGAAGTCATGAACTTATGTTGTCTGCCTTGTGTCACACTGTCTTGGAGCCAGCTGAGTATGTACTGAAACCTCCAGTAACTGAAAAAAAACCCTGAATTTTTCCAGTGTTGGTGCTAAATCTTCTGCATTAGATTATATGCTCCTGTTTTTTTAAAAAATAAAATTTATTACATTTTTGTTTTAACAATTGACCACCCTAATTTTGATAAGATTTTGCCATTGACACATGGCTTGGCACAAAAGTACATCACTGTCTCTCAGGAAAGATCAGATTACCTTGACATGGATCAGACAAGTGACCAGGATAAGAAAATACTGGGGCTAAATTCTGCTTACATTATGGAAATAACTAGACTTTTTGTGGGTTCCTGGCTCCTGGGGGCTGTGTGACCATCAACCTTTATAGTACAGATTCTCATCTTACTCGGCTTGATTTTATCCTTATATTCCAAGGTGACTTTACCTGGTTTGTTGGGTCCCAGAACATTTTAAGCACATGTGTTCCCTACAATCTAGGCCCAATGTTATTCTATGAGAAGCTTCCCTGACCTAGAAAGCTGTGAAAATCTGATAATGTGAATCACTCCTGCAGTTTCTGCTCCAGCCTCTCCATACCCCTCTCAGAACAGATGCTACAACTTCATAGTAGAATTAAGTTAGTTGACTCAATCTTTGTAGATTCTTTTCCAGGTAGCAGCTTATAGTGTCCATTGCATCCTCCTTATGATATGAGTTTTCACTCTGTCTCCTCAGATGATTCATGGTATCCTCTGTCAATGACATGCAATGCCTGAGAGATACCTCAGATTTTCACCAATGCTTTTTGTTTTGCATATATAACCCAGAAGTACCTGCAGATTTATACCAAAACATACCTAATTATAGAAATGCATCAATATAACAATTTATCTGGAGGCTCATGTACTGATACAAAGCAAAAGCAATGATGTTCTGATTGATCACATGTTGAATCTTGATTTCCACTATCAAAGAAATGCCTATTTCTACATTTTTAGTGCTGCTATTAAAAATGTGTGGCTTCAGAAATCTAATCACAGAATGATTTAAAAAAATCTAATCCTCTAGAATAGAGTAAATGTTATTTCAATTATCTTTATATATTAGTTCTCTTTGATATAAAGTAATGGTATGAGAGAGTACTTAAGATTCTAAAGTCACATAAACCCCGATAAGCTAACTGAAATCACTGCAACTAATTCTATAGAAGCACAGGATGATTTGAAAGAAAAAAATGGAGGAAGAGCTAGAACTAATATTGAAGTTTTCTGTGAATATACACACACATGCACACTCACAAACACATACATGAGAGGAAAGAACCTTGTGCTAGAAATTAGAAACTTAAATTCTTACTCTGATTCTGTAAGAAAGAATTAAAAATTACTGAGTTTTTGTGTACTGTTAATAATTTCCTGCGGTTTTCCTCATTTTATTAATAAATGAACATTGTATAGCATAAAAAAGCTACTTCAACTAGAAGCAGGGATGTCAACTGACAACTCCACTGAAAAGAAAGAGTAAACGTTATCCATGTAACTCACTGTTTGTGGAGCTCAATATTGAAACTCTTTTTCCATTTTGTGGTCTCAATAATGTTGTAAGATAGGGATTTTTCTTTTCTTTTTTTCTTTCTTTTTTTTTTTTTTTTTGGTAGAACTGGGGATTGAACTCAGGTCCTTGCGCTTGCCAGGCAAGTGCTTACTCTACTGAGCCGTCTGCCCGGCCCCAGGATTTTTATTAATAGTGACTTAAGATCCAAAGATATGGAGCTAGCGAGGAAAGAGGCAGGACTGGGATCTGGATCCCCACAATCCTGAAGCCAAGCTCCCTTCCTTTTTTTCTGAAACTTCTGCATGTGAGCAAATCTGCGTTCTGATCTTGTCCAGATTTTGTCCACTGAAATTGAAAAGGTAAGATTAGAAGGGCAACTATGACCTTCTGAAGCCTGGTTGTCTTTGATAATTATAAAATTAAAATACAGGTATACAATTATGTCACTGGAGATGGGAGTGTGAGGAGAAGCAGCAAGAATTTCTAGGCACCAAAGATTTCCTGAGAAAACACTTGGGCTGCAACTGTCCTGTTCCAACGCCCTCTTTGGAAGAGGCACCGTGATCTCAAGATCATTTTGGTGGATTATGTATAAACTGGGTCTCATAGCCAACAAATATGAGCTGACATTTCCAGGATAAGCTTGTCATTAAAGACATGTGGCTGCCCTGTGACAGAGTCAAACAAGGGATTACAGGGCCTACTGATCTGTAGCTTAGGGCAAGACCTTGCAAACTGGCAGCATCAAGCGGTGAGAACCAGAGTTCTTTCCAACAGTATATGCTATTGCCAAACTTTCTAAGTTGATGATTAATTTTGCAATCAGTAATTCATTAGGCATCGAGGCTGCAAACTTATAAACAAATGCAAGTAACACTGCTGCTTTTAGTTCTGTTATGCACCTACTGAAGGACTTATTTTTTATTTTGAAAATCACATTGAAGGACGGATTCTCCTTCAATAAAAATAATGTTCTCATTTTGGTTGATTGTTTTAAAGGGAGAATGCAGCTAGAGTGGAGAAGTATGAATATAAGAATACAAAAGTACAAAAATAAGACAGCTGTTTCACAAAGTATTATAAATTCTATGATATATATTATATATATCATATATTCATATTATCATTCCTGCCTTAACTCTTCCAGACCCCATCAAATGCTGGTCTTTACATATCATTTATAGAATTCAATTCCTAGTTCATTTATAGAGAGGAGTATTAATATTTTAAAATTTACATGATTTTGTATTAATAAGAAATTGTCATAGAGGGACCTCTATCTATCTTAGGTCATTGTCAAAAGTTTTAAGAGCCATGGTCAATTTTTTAAAAAATATAAAAGTAATTTTTAACGAATATGTGAACTCTGATGTAAACAAAATTGGTCCCACAGTTTTTTAGTAACGTCCACATACAAAGTAGGCCTTCTAGAGATCCTCCCTCACCAAGTTGAATCAAAGGATTATACTGGTTCTTCTCCCCACATTTAGAAGGGTCTGAGGCTCAAGCCTTGGACTTTCTTACTGTCTACATTTACCTCCAGGTCATACCAAAAGGTCTTATGCCCTTAATTACAGTCTATGTGCTGATGAGTCCAATATTCATATTTCTAATCCAGAGAAGACTTTCAAACTTACTTTCCTATCTATAGACCTACATAGACATCTATTTGAATTTTATTTTTTTGCTTGAATGTCAAATAAACATTTCAAATTTAACATGTCTGAAAGTGAATTCATGCTTTCTCTATACTCATACCCTGAAACTATTTAATCTATGGTGCATAATTTCTTTGTATCAGCTGACAGCAATATTACTCTTTAAGGGACTAGCACCAAAACCCTCAATTTCTTGCCTTCCTATTTTTCCTACACAGTCCACAAGAAGAAAAGTAATGTTGGACACTTCCTTCATATATCAAAACTCTATTCCCTTATTGATTTTTCTGCTGTACCTTTATCTTTTACCCTAATTACTCTAATATCCTGTTTCCTGCTTTAACTCTCCCAGACCCCATCAAATGCTGGTTTTTATATAGCAGCCAGAGTGACCCTTTGCCGATGTGATTAAATCACAGCTCTTAAATGACTTTATAGAGTAAAAGCCTATGGAGTTTCATGAGATTGATGTACCCCTCCCCACTTCACTCCTTGCTGGTGTTACACCACACTGGTGTTAACACCACACTGGTTATTTGGTTATTGTTTGAAACACACAAGGTATACTTCTGCTTTGAGTTTTGCTCTAGCTGTACTGCTTATTTGGAATGCATTTTACTCAGAGCTCTTTCTCCATCTGCATGCTTGCCCCTGTGTCTATACTGCTCATATCTCACAATGTACTGTACATTTTTCTTCTTCCTTATCACTGATCACCATGGGAAATTCTATCTATCTATCTATCTATCTATCTATCTATCTATCTATCTATCTATCTATCTATCTATGTATCCATCCATCTACCTATCCATCTACTATATATCTATCATCCAATCTTTCATTGTCTATTGTCTTCCTGGATAAATTGTCAACTCTATGAGGCAAAGATCTTTGTCTGATTGGTTCAGAGATTCAGTGATATATCACTAGTACTTAGAACAGAGCATGGTACAGAGGTGATATTATGTAAGTATTTGTCAAATGAATTCCTATTTATTTTATTTTTAAAATGCATTTTGTATAAGGTCTCACATGCAGCTCAGACTCAGTGACCCTCCTGTTTTCAGACACCTCAGGGCTGAGATTACAGTCCTGTGAGACATGCCCAGCCTTGGTGTTAGGTCTGTGCACCTGGGGGTGGGAGCTAGCGCAGCAAGTGGTGCAGGGATCAAACCCGGTCCCTGCATTTGCCTAAGCAGGTACTTAGTCCACTAAGCTATCTCACAAGCCTTGAATCCCTATTTTTTTTTTTTTTTGAAATAAAGCACAAATTTTAAAAAAATGTATTTAGTACAAGGTCTTCAGGATCTCACTACACAGATAGGACTTGTAGTGATCCTTCCTGTTTTTCAGCCTCCCAAGTGATGGGATTACAGGCATGTGCCACCACGCTGTCTTAAATGTTTGATATTAGTAATGCTCCACATGCTTGTTAAATGCACAAAGAAAAAAATTTATTGAAAAGATGCCAATTTTCTCTAGGTAGTTCTGCAAACATACCAGAATTCTGGTAAATATTTCAATGGGATTTGGGTGGGGCAATTTATAAAGGGTTCTAGAATTAATCATGAAGCTGAAAATAGAAAATTACCCCAGATTATTGAGAATAAAAGGTAATCACTCTGATTACCTCAGAATATGACTAGATCTGGGGCAAATAAACAACATAACCAATTAAGTGAACTGAAAGACTAAAATAGTATTTTTAAGGATTTAATGTTTGATAAAAGTGACTCATCAAATCAGTGGTAAAGGAATGAATTACTCAACAAATATTAGTGAGTTGCTCTGTTAATTATTTGATGAAAATACTGGATACTTAATTCAAAGAATATTCTTAAATAAAGTTTGAATGGAGTAAGAAAATACATAAAAATGAAAATTATTAAGTTAATTGAAGATAATATAAATTCTAGTTTATTCTTGAAGAAACTCTAAGCATAATTTTATGAAAGTAAGCAATATTCCAAAAATTGATAACCTTGATTACATAAAAATATAGTCATTAGTGTAAAGCTGTAAGGCAGGAGAAATTACATCCTTACATAATTGAGGGAATTAAATAGTACTGATTAGTGGTTTTTATTTTTTTTATTTTTTATTTTTATTTTTTTT
>NW_004524647.1:4114125-4114862 GCF_000260255.1 Octodon degus
CAGGACCCTGCGCTTGCCAGGCAAGCACTTATTCTACTGAGCAATCTCTTCGGCTCTCTTAAGTGGTTTTCAATGAGATTTGCGTGTGTGTGCGCATGTATTCATGCGTGTGTGTGTGTGTGTGTGTGTGTGTGTGTGCTCGTACATACTAGATAAGTACTCTAACACTGAGCTACACCCCAGCCTCAATTAGACAGTTCTTAAAATGAACAATACATGGAAGCACCATAAAATTCAGAAAAATTATAGCAGATGCAGCTTTAAAGTATTTTGTGCTTCTTCAGTTAGAATGTGCTGGGTACAGGCCATACATTCATTTATATTTGATAATCTCATGGAGAACTTTGAATATAATAGTGCAGTCTTAAAAACTGTAATGAATTTGCCTTTAAAAGCATTAAAAATTTCTATATATTGTGTACATTAAAGAAATGTATCAAAACATGTTCAGTAGCAGCCAAGTGGAATTAAGGAAACATAGATGTTAGGAGAGAAATCCTTAGTGATAATCCATTTACATGGCTGCTTCTGTTCTGTACTGATAACACCTGGGCTGCTTTCAGGATGACGAGATTTCAAAATGCACATGTGTGTTATGGATGTCCAAAGGGAGTATGCTACACAGCACTTCCTGAATGTGTATTTTACTCTCTGCCCAAGTCCATGAAACTACTTCTGGAATGAATTTAAGCAGCTCTTCTTTTAGTGCCTGAACTCTGCCTCACTGTGTCATCTGT
>NW_004524647.1:4115587-4117085 GCF_000260255.1 Octodon degus
ATGGCAAAATTTAGTAATCGAAGAACTGGAAAAAAGCAAGCTATGAATTTTTTCTTTTACATCTACAGATTAAAAAGGAAGAAAGCGTCACTGATGTAACTGGCACAACAATCACTATCAGAAGCTGCTGGAATAGGAAAATGATACTATTGTTAGGTCAATTTGGAGACAGATCTCTTCTCTGTACTTGTGGGCAGAAGGCTTCTAATTTCTTTTCTGGAACCATCGTATTTTAGTCAAGGTCCACTGGAGTATACAATCTAGACAGAAGATCCAACTATAGACTTCACAGACTATTTCAGCCCTGTTGTTTGTCTGTTAGCCAGAGAAAAATGCTCATGCAGCATAAATATATACTAAATGTTATATGGGATATGTAGTGCTTCAAATATTTTCTAGGATATTAAAAACTTTTATACTAAAATTATTTGCTATTTACTTGAAATTCAAATGTAACTGGGCATCTGTCTTTTACTTGCTAAATCTTGAAACCCTATGTGTGAAGCAAAATAACCTTGGTTGAAAACTGCTGATGTACAGCAACAGTTATTTCTGCTTCCTTAGAGCTGGGGAGACAGGCTTAGGGCAAGAAGTCCTTGCTATGAGGTCACAGGGTGAAACTGATGCAGAAATGAGTCTTGAAGCCAAGGACCTGCTTACAAATCCCTTCTTCCTTCCGTACACGTAACTCTTCAGTTTTTCTTTCTCCTGAAAGATTGAACACTGAAAGATGACCAGGATCAGAGTCACTGGGGACTGTGCCCAGGATTTCCAAAAATCAGGAACTTTGACTGTTTTCTCTAGCACAAATCCTTGAAGTTATACTATCTCTCACTTAGAAAAGTGAGGATCAGAGAGTTAAAAAGTTTCCTCAAGATTTCTTTGCTAGTAAGTTTCTGGAATGCTGAAGTGGCACTAACTTAACACATAATGGACATTGCATCTCTGAATCTTTATTTATTTATTTCTCCCCTTCAATCAATTAAGGTTGACTGAAACATTCTGGCTATATTTTCTAGTTGTATCAAGATACCGTATCTGTGATTCATAACAATTTGGAAGGCAGGGATAAAAGGATGATGTACTCTAGAATTCTTTTAAAATACCACTTCTGGATCAAAGCCAATTAATGACACCACTGATTTGCCTTTATGTTGCTTCTGTTATAGTTTACATCAAGAATATTCCCCAAAAGGACCATGTGTTCAGAGGTGGGGCTCTTGGAAGGTAAGTGGATCATGGGAGCACTTAACTCACTGGTGGATTAATCCATTCCTGCATGTGTTGTTAGGAGGAAGCTCACATGGAATGGGACCTGGGTGGGTGTATTCTTGCTCCTTCCTTTTTCTCTCTGTTTCCTGACCAACATGTCTTCAACAACTTTCTTCTGCCATGCCTTCCACCATACTATTTTCTTTTCTTTCTTTCTTTCTTTCTTTCTTTCTTTCTTTCTTTCTTTCTTTCTTTCTTTCTTTCTTTCTTTCTTCTTTCTTTCTTT
>NW_004524647.1:4127130-4130735 GCF_000260255.1 Octodon degus
AATTAACCACTAAGAAGAATATATGCAGTGTATTATTTGTTGAAACTGTACTTCCGATTTGATTTGAAACTGTCTCATTGCTGTTTATCAATAAAACTATAGAAAAAAAATAAAAAATAAAAATAACCTGGAAAAAAAATAAATACCACTTTTCTGTTTTAATTCTATATCTTCATGTTTACATGTGTGTATTTATGTGTCCCATTTAAGTTCTGATAAACAACTTGAGCAATGGGATGCTGTCAGAATCTGCTAGGAAACAAACTAATGGTGAAACAAGAGCACAGCAGAAACGTCCTGGATTCAGTGTAAATAGTATTTTTTCATGTTAAGTGATTCGTTATGGTGGCAATGCAATGGTGTAGTTACATCACTGCCTAGGTCCATTTGAACTTTAAATTTACTCCTAGTAAAGGGTGTTTTTAAACTGCATCTTACACCATTTAAGTATGCTTACAGATTTACTAGATACTGTTGGTGCCTTGTCCAGATCTCACTTAGCATGCTAGCTCTGTAAGCACTGGTTGCCAATTCCTCACAGTCGCTCCCCTTCACTTTGGCTTCAGAGAACTGTCCTCAACAACATATGATCCATCTTGCTGGGATACCACACACTTACTTCTTCCTGGGGCCAGTTGTGGCCAGTGACTGGGCGACAGCAATTTCCAGGGCTAGTTCTTTGTCTTAAGCTACTTACAACTCTGGGGTATCGGTCTGAAGCTGACTCCACTTGAGACCATCTCTTAGCTTAGTGTTGTCCTTTATTCTTCCTGATTTTTAAAAATTCCTCTTGTTCTAAGTATACATCAAACAATAAACCACTTTGGCAAGAATCTCTGTTTTAGGCTTTGCTTCTTGAGACTTCTACCTAAGGTAACACTATATTCTCTTTCCTAGTGATTTCTATTTGGAAGTTTAAGAAAGTGAATTGTTCTTTTTGTAGCAGCTATATAATTTGAAACTTTAAGAAATAAAATTCAATCATTTGGCTAATTATCTGGTTAGAAAATATGGCTATTTAATATGTGGTGTCTTCTAAGTGGGTTCCAACTGGAAACATTTAGTTAATTTAAAAATAGTCTAGAAACAAGCTATCTGGCAATAAAATTAGAGTCTTTCAGAAAAAAAATCTTCTTAATTGATGGAATAGAACACATATAGAGTTTGTTTTATTAGTAGCACATGCTGAAATCTTTGAAATTTCAATGAGGTGCAGACTGTCATACAGATTCATTCAATGTACCCCTGAAATGAGTCACTGTTGACAGTTTATTCAATGTAAAGATAGAATGCCTTAAACAGAATGCACTTAAGTGATGCGTGGTAAAGATGAGTCTCCTTATTCCTCATTCCCACTGTCAAGGCTTAGTACTGAAAGTGCTGATCTTCTTGGTGAAAATGTATGTTGATATAATCAAGGATAAGAGTTGGTACAGCATTTTTCTACTCTAAGATTTAATCTTGAGTCCTCTTTGACTCAAAGGTGGGAATATTCAGCACTGGAGCTGATAGACATATATGACTCCCTATCTTTCTCAAATGAAATGTTAAGTTGGTTCCTTTTGGCTTGCTTAGGTGCCCTATTCTTCCAGAATAAGCTGGTTTAGAGAGCTAATCATAAGGGGTTGTAAGGTCTTGGAGATTAGATTAGCCAGAGTGCATGTTCCAGGCCTACTTAACCTGAAGCTTGGTAATTAGTTTGGCAGGGGAGTAGAAATTTTAGGTATCAAATCCAAGGGCAAGGATAAAGGTGGCAACAGGGAGCTAAAGAAACTAGGGGTGTATGGGCAGCAAGAGAACTTGGGGTCCTATTCTGTTTTCATTGGTGTCAGTGGTCTTGCGAACATGTGGCTTTTCCAGAAACAATGCACAGGCATCATTAAGGCACAAGAGGGGAGCTTTGCAAAACCAAATGAGTGTCCATACCATCTTTGAAACCTCAAACAGAACATCAGAATCATTTTATTTTTTAAAGTAGTATCCATCTGCAAGAAAGTACAAAAATGAAATATGGTTTTTCTTAGCCACCATTGTATAACCTTTAGTTCTCCATTGAAAGGAATAAGAATAATCTTAATATATGTCCTGAAATGTCTTTCTAAGGTAAGAACAGCAAGTGGGCTTCCTTAATGTCTAGCACGTGATGACCACCTGATACGTGGAGACAGGAGGCCAGATCTGAGGTATGGAAAAGGAGAAGCAGGGCAGATCCATTGTGCTCTATTTTTAGATGAATCAAAAGCTCTACTTACTGTTTCAGAAAGATAGAACATTTATCAAACTAGGCATCATTTTGGCTACTTTTCTCTCTTCATCTCCCTTTTCTAGCTTTTTTCTTATTCCTTTCCTGTCTTTGATTCAAATTATCCTTTGAAGCCCCTTTTTGTTTTCTTAGAAGGAGCCGACTATTTGGTTTATTTAGTTAGTCCTTGAAAAGAGCAGCATGACTTTTTCTATCTATTCAAAATAAAAACCCAGTTGCAATATAAATTTAATTTTGATAAGAGAAAATACAGTGCAATACCCTTTAGCACAGGGCTTTTAAAGTATAATGAGAATAGACTCAAAACTGTTGTACTTGAGTTCTACCTAGAATCCCCTTTAGGGTAACGAATGTGACATTTCTCAGAAATCAGCCCAACAATATGCAGTGTATTAATTACTGAAACTGTTTTACTAATCAGTTTTGAAACTGTCTCATTGCTATTTGTTTCTCAATAAAATTATTAAAAAAAGAAGTCAGCTCATCTTCATTACTCATTTTTAAGAACACATGTTCTGTTTGTCTTTCCACATTCATTACAATAAGATTCAAAATAGATTCTCATCATTACCTATTTAAGGGTTATGCATAGTACTGCTTTAATAAGCCTGCTGGAAATTCACGAGGAAATTAAAGCAATGCATCAGATTTAGAAGCCAGGCTTCCACAAAAACTAAGTTATCGTTCGGATTATCTGAGTATTCTGAGCAGGGAACATGATGAGACCACTGGGAGCCCCCATGCTGCTATTCAATGCCAGGCATACTTCTAGATGAAGAACTGGAGCAGGACAGTGAGAACTGCAGGACTTAGCAGAATCTATCAGTCAGAAGAGGATTAGTGATCCCAAGATGATCTCTGGATTGGATAACAGACTCCATCCTTCTTCTCGCCTGTATCCACCCCCTTCCTCAGGTGGAGTGTAGTACCTGCTCTTAGAGCGAGAGTAGGTATTGCTATTCCTTGACTTTTTTTTTTTTTTTTTTTTTAGGCGGAACTGGGGATTGAACTCAGGCCCTTGCACTTGTCAGGGAAGAGCTTATTCCACTGAGCCATCTCCCTGGCCCCTATTCCTTGACTTTTGCTCATTCAAGTTACTCAATTAATGGTCCACCAATAGAGGCTGCAATGTGCTACCTCTAACCCCGGTCTCTGAGAAGCTCTGTGTGATTTTACTAGTCCTTGCCAGGAAAATAACATGACATATCTGGATCCCTGGTTTGTAGAATGCATGAGAGAAAAGTACTGGGGAAAACACAACAATTACATGGGATGTGGATTAGCTGAACCACAGTGAACCACAGTTACTTCTTAAACATTGGAGTTTTTGGCAAGCTTGTTG
>NW_004524647.1:4130835-4137092 GCF_000260255.1 Octodon degus
CTTTCTTCTTTCTTTCTTTCTTTCTTTCTTTCTTTCTTTCTTTCATCTTTTTTCTTTCTTTCCTTCTGTTTCTTGTTCTTCCTTCCTTCCTTTCTCTTGGTTTTTTTTTTTTTTTTGTATTTAGGACAGGGTCCATAGGGTCTCACTGAATAGACTGGACTCGTAGTGATCCTCCTGTTTACAGCCTCCCAAGTGCTGGGATTACAGGCGTATGCCACCATGCCCAGTCTCAATTGCCATCTCAGCATGCCCAGGGGCGGGGCCAACACGGCAGGCCTGGGGATCAAACTCCTGGCCTCTTAGTCTGCCTAAGCAGGTACTTTAATCTTCTGAGCTATTTGGCCTGCCCCACCATGCTACTTTCTACCCTGGATCCAGTTAATCATGGAATGAAACTTCTGAAACAATGAACCAAAATAATGGATGACTATATAACAAACTTGTAAGTCCTATAGATACAGATAAATTTTCATTTATTTCTAAATTTCACTTTCTCTTTCCCAAATACCATAGGACTTCCACACGACCCTCAAACCAAGGCTTACAACTAGCCTGTTTCTCACCCTCTCAAAAAAGTCCTAGGTGATTTGCACTGTCCTCACAATGTAGCACAGTAGCAACAGTTTTGGAGTTGGAGCATCAGATTCCATCCTCTATACTGCAGTTGTTGCTCAACAGTCAGATGGTGATGAGTTCAAGGTGGAGAAAGAGTACATAGTTTCCATTACAGTTGATTACCAGGCATGGGATCTCAATTAAATATAATGTATCCCATCTATCCTCTACCCTGAATTCATTTAAAATGATGGTTTCTAAGTTTTCTGGGAAATTCAATAATAGTCATTCACTAGTGATTTTTCAAAAGCTACCAACCAGGTAGAAAAGGCTCAATAAAAATGTTATCCCTGGAGCATCTTCTCTGCCTATGTTCCCCACTCCTTGCTCTATTACATCTTTTCCAGCCCTGTCTTAGCTTTAAAAAAAAATTAATGGCATTCATTGTTTATAAATGCCTCTGTTGATCTTTCCTATTTCGGTTCCTGACGATTAGTGGAAAAAACTCTACTTCCCCCTCCCCTCACCCTCACTGGGTTTTAAAAATAGAAGCAGGAGTTGGGTTGGCTCAGGGCCTCATGTTCAGAGACCATAGCCTTTGCCCTCTGGGCCATCAGTTCACATCATAATACCACGGCTGGTAAACTTTCCTCTGTTGTATGTGTTTGGCCTAAAGTTTTGAGAAGAGGTGCTTTTCTGAAGGATTACTTTCTCATGACCATCTGGGAAACATCTGGACTTGACACTCCTGACCTGGGTATTAATAATCTCTGCTGCTTTGTTTTATTCTCCTCTTTTCTGAGGTTGGCAGTGTGCTCAAAGTCATTTGCTTTCATTAGACTTGTTCTAGTGCAAAGCTGGAGAATTTGCATTATCCAGGTCTCCACGAATTGGACTGGCCAAATCCTTTCCTTTCATCTCCAATGCCTTCCTTCCATCTACAGAGTGCTTGCTGAGGAATTTGGCACACAATTAATGTCAATCTGATTTATTTTTTGCACATATATTTCTAATATATGAGCAGTGAAACAGTAAGCAGGCTTTGAGTTTTATAACCCACAAAGTAATTTCACAGACATCATTTAAGCTTAGTAAATTCTACGTTGTAGTGTCATAATTCCTGATCTCACTTTAGAGGAGAGGAATCAATCATCTGTCCAAGGTCACAGCACCTATCCACACTTGGACTTCTCTGCTTTTCTCCTGACCTTCCCTTGTAGTTCTGCATTTTGAGTTTTTGTGACAATCCACTTATTGAAGATGCTCACCAGGGACAATGATGATGAATGTTAGGGGTAGCAAACAAAGTTGTATTTTCTGTAAATCTGATGTGATAAAGCTGTTTCTTCGTCTTTGCTAATAATTGGAGGTATTAGAGTAAGCAAGTCCAGTTTGGGGGCATGAGTGCAATTCTTTAGGCAGTGAGGGAGTGCCAACATTCTTGAGAAAAGTAGTAACATGATGTCAGTTTGCTTCTAGAAAGAATTTGGCAGCAATGTCTAAAATGGATGAGGAGACAGAGATGGAAAGAAATCCTATAATTTAGGAGGTTTTCTTGAAACAGCTCATGTGAAAATAGTAAAAGTCTGGACCAGGACAGAAACTGCTGGGAAGAGAGCCTGGAACTGATGGCAAGAAGAGAGTAGAATCATGGACAGGGCAGGATCTGGGACGATGGCCCCGCAACTGAGAGGCTGAGAGGCTGTCTGCTGTAAAGGAGAAAGCTCAGCAATGCAATGGCACGGTTTGGAGGAAGGAGATACTTTGTTCTTTTTTTTTTTTTTAAAACACATTTTGGCATTATCAAAATGTCTGGGCACAAACTTCTAGCAGCTGACCCCTGTGGCCAGACCCGGCGGCGACAGTGCAGCCTGAGGGTCAGTGGGAGGCAGAGCAGGAAGGTGGAGTAGAAGCAAAGTGCCTAGAGAGTTACTAATTGAGCGCTGCTGTGTTACACTTCATGGTAAGCCTCTCAGATAGGTGTTTTTTATTCCTGCTTTTCAAATGAGAAAATGAATGCTTGAAAAGTTTTTCTTGAAATCTCCTTTATGTCTTTCTGGATCAGTCAGGCTGGCTCAATATTCCACCTCAATTTTAATGATATGTTCTTGTTGCTTCTTCTCTTTACAGCATGATGAAGAGAGTGTTTGGAAGTTACACTGCAAAAGATCAGGTCTGCACTGAGGTGGACGTGAACTCTCTAAATAACACACTTTCATGTGAGCAGAAGTACATTAACCAGACTGGAGGTTCGAGTTTATTTGTGTACACGTTTGTGCTGGTGGTGGGTTTGCTTACGCACCCGGCTGTCATCATGTTGTGGGGAAGGGTGTGCTGGGAGCTACAGGGTTCTGCATTCTCTTTCCAGGTAAACTCAGCAAGTGATAGAATCTCTGCTTTATTTCTATGGCTGGGTAATGAGGTAGGAACCTAGCTCGATAAGCTGTGGAGAAAACTCTTTAACAGGGTTCACTATGTACTTTTCTATCTGCCCCTCCCCTCTGTCCTTGACAAGTAGATCACAATGTACAGACACTTCTAAACACACACACACACACACACACACACACACACACACCCCTACAGCTCACACACACCCTTGCCTGATGCTTGGGTTCTCAGGCATACACACACACCAGCTTTGGTTATTTCATGATGCTGCATCTACTGTTGGTGGCACAAGCGTTACCATTTTAAAGATTAGTGGAACATTTCTTGTTGCAGCTGAATGGTGGTGCGGGCTTCTTATCTCCTTGTGTTCACAAGTGGAGATGATGCTTATTCTTGTAGATCCCTAGCCTACAGACCTGGAGTAAAGCATGGGTCAAAGGCAAGCAGGCTGTCAACAGCTGTCTGTCATGGCTTCATATCAGCCACAAGCAGGGATAAGAAATGTCAAAGGCAGAAGAAGCCTTTATAGCTCATAATGGTGTCCACTTTCTCTCTATCCCCATCTTAGTTGAATCTTGATTGATTTCTCCCCATTTTTAAAAATGTATTTAGTCCAGGATCTACAGGATCTCTCTGCACAGATCAGACTTATAGTGATCCTCCTGTACTCAGCCTCAACTGCTGGGATTATAGGTGCATGCCACCACATTCACCAGTCTCAGTTGCTGTCTCAGCACACTCCAGGGCCTGGGCTGGCATGGTATGGGGATCGAACCCTGGTCCCCTGAGCTTGCCTAAGCAGGCACTTCAGTCTGCTGAGCTATCTGGCCAACCTTACTCCTCATTTTCTTCTACCCTGGGCAACGTTTTTATTTATTCCTGAATAGACTATGAAGAAATTATATAAAACATAGTTCAGGAGAACATGTATTCAGAATATATAGCTATAATATCTAGCTGGTGAACTATAAGAAATGATCAAAATTTACAGAAACCATCTAACTTAAATGATCCATACTCTCTCCTCTCTGGTTTGTTATTTATACACTGAAAATTCAATGTTATTCATACACTGAAGATTCATACATTGTGTGCCATGTATTTCTGCTGCAGTATGATCTTAGAAAGTCTTTTAAGATATGAAACTCTTCTGTAGGGCAGAAGAAACATTATTTTCCTTAAATATCATCTTTGTGCTGTGATTCAAAAAATTACCAAAGCATCTACTTCAGATATCATGATCTACAATTGAAGAAAGACTTTTGTTCTTTTCTTAATTGTAAAATGATCTCCCCCAAATTTGGCCATTTAAAACTTAAGCTAAGTACTTGTAAAATAAACAGGTTACAGGAAGATTACACTGAGAAGACAAAAGCAATGCCTGACAATTTGGAGAATTAGTTTTCTAAAGAGCTGTGTGCATGCACACACTTTTCTTCTCACCACTTAATCACTTCCTCATTCTTATATCACAAGATATTTCAGGGTAGGATCAAGGGAAGTTTCTGTATCTTCCAAATATCAGTATGCATATTAAGAAATGCAGACAGGAATATGTGTCAAAAAAGTATGACAAATATCATTGGGATAGGTGGGACTCGATTATCCCTTTGGTTTTCTGATTTCCCCAAACTGATACCCCAGATGAGGTTCTGATATCCTCCTGTTGACAAGTGGCTTCAGGGCATCCAAGTCTTACTACTGGTTGGGCTGGAGGTAGCCTCTGAAGGATGGTAAGGGGCCCACTGAACATCTCTTCACTGCCTGCCCAGGCTTTGTGGTGGAGCAAGACTCTGCAAGTCTTACAGTTAAAGAGATAAGGCCTCTTTATCATTTGTCCTAATTTCTTCATGACTTCAATTCCACTTTTCTTCTTTACCTTTCAGTTTCTTCCCTTGAATTTATGAAGCTGTTAAGGTGGTGTGAGCTGGCTATCAACACGGTACCCAGGACAGAGTTGATGCTCATTGAAGGTTTAATGAAAAAAAAAAATAGTTATTGAGCTTATCCACAACTCTAATTCACAGCTGTGGGCACTTCAATTTGTATATAACTAAAACAATCATAAGCATAGTTTGGATGTTAACATTTCTCACTGCTTGGACATTCAATTTATTCACTGAATCACAATAAATTCATATTGGGAACCTATAAAGATAAATGATGAGCTTAGTGTTATATTGCTGCAGAGAGCAGGACACACTATAGCCTCTACCCTTTGGAACTGTTGCCTTTTGCTGAGCTATGTAACCACACTACATGGTTTACTTTTCTTGACAGTGGGTAAGAAAGGATATGTTTTGAAGGCTTTGTTATGTCCAACAAGAAAGAATTGTAGACGATCTCTAATTTTGGTTCACAACAAAATCCAAGAGAACTAAGTACTAAAGAGTTAAAAACAGAAATTAAAAGCAATCTAGAAGAGCGTTTGGGGAACATAGGGAAGAATAAAACAATTTTGCAATCAAAATCTTCATTAGAGGAGAATGGAACTGACATAACATAATTTAATCATTAGTATAAAGCAGCAGCTCGCAAGTCTTTGAATTTTACAGACAGTTATAAAAGGAGAGAATGTGCTGCTAGTTTCAGTGGAAGCCAAGTGAGCAAGGACCCAGTGGTGAAGAACAGAACTGGGAGACATTAAGCGAAACCTGCAGGAAGCCCCACGTTCACACTACTCATCGGCAGGCTTCCTGTGCAAGAGGCGCAGTAGAGGAGCAAGAAGGGCCACAGAAACTCCCTCCGAATTTAGTATTAGTAATAGAACTGTGGTAAGTATTAAATTTCTGTAAGTATAGAAATATCTATCTATCTATCTATCTATCTATCTATCTATCTATATATTGTTTATCATCTTTCTATCTAGGTTTATTCTCTATTAAAAGTTACTTAACCTTGGGGTCAGTGAGATAGCTTCATGGGCTAAAGAGCCTGCTTAGGCAAGCTTAGGCATGTGTAGGGACTGCTGTTTGATCCCCGGCACCACATGCTATGCCAGCCCCGCTCCCAGGATAGGCTGAGTCAGCCAGAGTTCAGGCTTAGTGGTGCATGCCTGTAATCCCAGCACTGAGGAGGCTGAAAACAGGAGGATAACCATGAATCTAGGCTGCGCAGTGAGATCCTGTAACAACTAAATACATTAAAAAAAAGTTACTTAATCTTGATCATCAACCTGATTGGACTGAGAGATGCACAGGAGACAAGTAAAGCTTCTGTCTCATGTGTCCAGGGAATGCACAGCCCTGTATCAGGTGCTTGGCCTGTTCCTCTTTGGTGCTCTGCTTATACACCCTCTTCCCAGGTGCCAC
>NW_004524647.1:4145442-4152676 GCF_000260255.1 Octodon degus
ATACATATGATAGTGACTAGAAAATGACAGTATGGGCAGGTAATGATGAGAACAGGGCTTGTATTTGTGGTTGTAACAGGGACTAATATTGCTTCCCTCTTACATATCACACACCGTAACTGGGACATTGTAAAGAAGGAAGAAAACTGCAGACTTCTGGTCTTCTGACCATACTAGAAATCACCGACATGCTCATTTTACTGATGAGATAACAGTTTCTTTGAGAAATAAGCAACATTCCAAGGCTCATGTGTGATGATAGGCCGATACATTGTGCAAAGACCTGCATAAGATAACTCTAAAGGGCTCTGGAGCTTCCCAGGGGACTGGCTGAAATCTTTGTTTTAGCCACATCAGAACCTAACTTCTTCTTCTGCCCAGCCCTGCTTCAATTACCTTTTCACAAATATCATTCCCCAAAGCACTCCTGAATAACCCCCGGCATAAGATTTCTGAGTTCAGAGTCCACGTTTCTATGGGTGCCTGGACTATGGTACACCACTCTCATTCAGCCTTTCAGGGCACAGACCTGGAGGAAGGGGCAGGAGAAAGCCTTACCCACGATCATGTGGTTACAGACGTCACAGAAAGTGGGCTTCTTGAAGATGTGCTCCTGAAAGGCATGTGCCTTGCCACTGTTGGGGTGAAGGCCCAGCCTGGTGGGTGTAGATGTCAGGCTTCCGGGTAAAGGCAGCGAGCTGGAGCTGGGACTGACTTCTGCCAGTATGTCTGCTGGCAGCTTCACGTCGCTGTTGGTTCGCTGGAAGAAGTTGTCAGCACTTTTGCTCCGTAAACTCTTGGTCTTGAAAGAAAGTGATCGTTTTAGTTTCTGGAGCTGCAATGCAATGACAGAACAGGCTCTCTTACGATGGATCATGCAGACTCATGCTGTGGGGGTGAGGTCTGCTCCATGCACTGCATAGTTAGTTCCCAGTGACACCCTCAGCGCTAAGGAAGCTCTTGTATGTCTCTGTGTGGGTGGACGATATCAGTGCTAAGTTAAGATGAAATTCAGCAGCACCCCCCCCAAGGCCCTGCACCCCCCAAGCCAGAATAGCAGAAAGGGCACCACAGCCTTTGTTTTGCCTTTGCTGCCTGTTCCCTGTGTCCTTAAGGTTCCAACAATATGCAGTCAAAATATCTTATATTGAGTTTTTGATACTGAGTTTTGAATTTATGTAATTAGAAATGATGCATGCACTCATGGGTTAAAAGGCTGGGTGTGTAATGCTGACATTTCTCTCTTATGACCTCTCAGCAGTCACTTGTCTCTGTGGAAATCAAGGCACAAGAGGCTACATCTGAACTGACATCAGTCTAGCTAAATTAGCCACAGGACACAAGCCGCAAATGCTCATGCTTGCTTGAGTCTGTTGCATATGACAACAGTATGTTGGACAGAGCATTTACACATCTGGCTCTCCTTGTCTTTCCTCTGGACTTCCCACTTGTCCTTGGCCATGGCAGATGAAGACTAGGACATTTTTCCTTTACTTTGAGACTTTTGAATAGAAACAAAAATGGGTTTTGAATGCTGCCTGCACTTGTGTCCAGGATTACTGATCCTGGAGGGATCCTTTGGAAATATAGCTGTGAGCATGTGAACCTCTTGTTTAGTCCTTTAAGAATTTTTTTCCCCAAACATTTAAGGAAAAAGATCTGAATACTGACTTGAGGGAGTAGTAGATTCTTGGACTCTGATGACACCTGCTTTGCTCTGTCCATATCAACTCCTGTGTGATTTCAAAGTCTCTCCTGTGTACTATCTTTTCAACACCAGAATTTAATACTCAAATTCCCCTCTATCCAGATGCGAGAAATGAACCACTTGCTACATGACCATCAGTAGCTCATTTCAGCTTCAAGATGGCTCCCTTTATAGATGTGTTTTCTATTGCCTGGGATTAATATTTATGGCTCAGTGCTAGAAACAAAAAGGTACTTAGTGCTCTGTTCTAATAAGGGTCTCCACTAAATGTGGTTGGGCTTTCTCACACAATATGTTGGATGAGTCAATGTGGCCTTGGCAAGACCCTCTACTTCCACTTCAACCCTCTAACTTCTACATCAAAAGATGTTGAAGATGTGGTGATCATTAGAGCTTGGAGTATATTGCACAAGCACCACAATTTCTTCCCCTTCTGCTTACCCAGACCACTTGCAAGGTGACTTTGTATCTATTCTCATCCAAAGCAGAGCCTATTTTCCACTCCTGACTCTTTTGGTTTTGGAAATTGGATCAATAAAAAGCAGTGAAAGTAATTTTAAGCTAGTTCTAACAGCAAGCCTCAGTGTGCCTTCCTTGCTTCAGTCCTCCATTGGAAACCCCGTCAAATCACTATAGATGCAACCCTAAGGTGGTCTTAAGGATTATGGGGGCCACATGGTCTTGTCAAGCTCCCATCACTCCACAGAGATTCCGCACTTACCCTGTAGACTTGAGGGAGTCTAGCCAACACTGAACAAGTTCCAACTCAACTATACTCACGTTGTCTACACACATACTCATCACATGAAGACATGACTAGTGCTTTAATTCAGTAAGCTTTACACCTATTTTATGTACCCAGTAACAAATAAGTGACAGTGCTGTTCTCCCCACCTTTCAGGTGCTTCTTCAGACACCTGTCCTTGGATGTGGTTGTATGAGGTCAACTCTCCCACTTGAGGGACTCACACAGTGTGGAGGCCCTGCAGGGTCTTCTAGAAAAGCAGCATTATGGGCAACAGTAAGGCATCATCAGCCAGAAAAGAGTATCCAGAGTGGCAACAGCCTGCATAGAGAAGTCAGAAACAGTGACCCAACCAGGACTCTTGTTTCTTTTTCCTGTGCTACACCTCAAATCTACATGGATCTGAATTCTTTTGAATGTTTTTTACTGTAATGTAACCTAGCTTATCCTGACTGCTGAGGAGAGTGGGATCATAAGTTCTTGGGAGCATAGTGCTAATCTTGAAAAGGACCCTCAATTTCTGAAAATGTTTAGTGACAGGAGACTGTGAAACAATCATTCACTGAGACTGACTGGGCCAATCCAAGCTGAGGACCTGCATAGTAACTCCTATGCACTTCAAATCCTTCAAGTTACAAACTGAGCTAGAGCTGGGAGAAGGCAAGACTAAGGTTTTATTGTAGATAGTTTTAAAAATATACAGTAAGCAAACAGGATGTTCAGGAATCTGCTAAGATTTTTCAAGGAATGTGTCACCTTGAGGGAAGGACACATATCAAGGCAAATATTATCACACAGAGAGGCCAAATTTATTTTCTGTTTGTGCCCAACTATGTCCAGACAGGTCCATAATTATCTACTTATATCTCAAAAAGGCAAAACAAACAAACAAGCAAACAACACGCAGACTGATGTCATCTTCCATGATCACAGAGGGTACCACTGTGAGTCACTGAGGATGATGTGCAGGAGAGCCCTCTGAGAACTCTACCTGCTATGAATGGGTGGAGGACAATGGCAGGGAGCAGAGTGCAGACCTGGGCCAAGTGCTCACCAGGGAATCCAACCTAGTCCTTCATCCCTTCAAGGAAGATGCTGTTAATCCCTTGTGGAAATGGAGCGTGAGGGAAGTTAACTTGTTTATGGTCAAGCAGTTTACACAAATCCAGACCAGAGTTCAAAGGTAGATCAGCTTTTCTCTGATTTCCTTAGTCCTTCTGCTGCCAGTGAGTCTCTGTGGGATGCATGGGAGGTGAAAGAGAGTTATCCCTTACTCTCAGGGAGGAGAAATTACTTCTGGTGACTAGTGAGGATGATAAGAGATGCGGAACTGGAAAGTAATCTACATTTTGCTGTCTGCTCCGTGAAAGTTTAGGTATGATATTTAAATATGATGTTAAAACATGCCCTATTTTCTCTGCCCTCTGGGATGTGGCTGGAAATTGTGTCAGGCTTCTGTGGTCTGTCTGCCTCTCGAGTCAGAGAATTTACTTGGAAGCCAATGTGACATTTCTTACTTAAGTGGATAGCTTAAGTGGAGAGAAATCACTCCCTATAATTGTCTGCATTTCAGAAAATTATTCTTCATTACACAATTGATTCAATAAATATCTATGGGGTGCTACCCTGACCAAAGCATAGTCTTCGATTTGATGATTTAGCAGTCAAAACAGCAAGTTTTTTCTCCTTAAGGTTTTAACACCTAGTGGGTAGTGGATAAATATAGAAAAAAATGATATATGATATCAATTTGGGTGGGCAGAGGGTGTATTAAGGAAAATAAAAGCAGAACTAGGCCTTAGAAAGTGATAGGGAAGGCTTCTCTGATGGTTGACATTTGAGCAAAAATGTGAAGGAAATGGTGAGTGTGTGAGCCATGTTGAAGAAATGTACTGCTGTCTTCAGGAAGATGAAGAGCAAAGGCCCATGAGAGGGAGCAAGGTTCATGTCCTGAGGAACTCCAGGAAGTCATTGACTCTAGAGAAGGCGATGAAGCAGAGAAAGGGCACAGATGCCAAAGGCAGCTTCATGCTGGGCCTGGCAGGTCACAGCTAAGGCCCTGGAATTTATCCGAAAGGTGACAGCTTTAAGCAGGGAAATAACAGGGTCTGACTTTTAATTTAAAAGGATTATTTTAGAATCCTTGTTAAAAAAAAAAAAGATAGTAGGAGGGCAAGACGGAAATAAGGAGTCCAGTTTGGAGACTATTGCAGGAGAAGAAATTCTGGTTTGATCTAGTTATAGTAAGGTAAAGTTGAATATAGAGTACCTTTGAAAGGTAGACTCACGAATTTATGAATAAAACCTCAAATTTCCTTTCCCAGAGAGGGGGAGAAATGATGAGTCATTGAATGTGGAGAATGAATAACTGCAACTTTTTTTCCTGGAACAACTGGGTGAATGGGAGTGCTATTACTATTTAATAGAAAAAAGAAGTTGGCATGGATAGTGCAGTCAGTGATTTGCAAGTTTATTAGGAATTCAAGTGGACTTGTAAAGTCAGCACCTGGATGTATGACTGTAAGATTCAGAGGAATGGTCCACGCTAGAGTAATACTTGGGAATCACTAACGTATAGATGGTACTGGGAGCCATGAGTGTAGATGAAATATCACACAGGCAGACTGGAGAGCAGTGAACTGAAGACAAAATCCTGGAATACACCAATATCTGGAGGATAAGAATATTAATGAAGAGGAGCATAGGAACTTGACGGGAGTCCAAAGAGGAAGGCGGAGACCTAAAAAGCAAGAGTTATTATAGAAGCCAAGGGGAGGGATGATTGAAGAAAGACAGACTAGCAAATAGCATTAAATTACCCCTATGACAATGTCAGGAAATGTGAGCTTTAAGGATTGATCATGGTATTTGGAAGGGGATTACTCTTTGTGGGACATGAACAGCAATGGATTCAGTGAAGTCCTCCACATGAAAACATGACCAATTTTAGGAAAAGAATGGCGGGAAAGGGTACGAATAGAGAAGGTAAGCAGGGGCAGTTTATTTTGAGCGTTTCATCATGAAGGGAATTTGTGAGAAGAGCCACTACCTGGAGGGGGATTTGGCACTTCAGGAGGTTTTATGTTGATTTATTAAAATATAGTAAGTTACTTCAGTAGGCTTTACATCTGGTGATGGGGTGGTACTGAATGATGCCCCTAAGTGCGGGGAATGGTGGGATACAGTGCACAAGAGACATGGCTGTCCTTAGTTTGCAGTGAAACCATTTATCTGTAAGAAGGCAGACCTGGTGCCAGTTGGGCATGGGTCTTTTCTTTTGATTACTTTTATTTTTTCAGTGACAACAGAAAAAGTCTGTTTCTTCAGTGAGAAAAAACTGGAAGTGGAGGGGTGAGATGTTGGAAGTTGGAAGAGAGATGCAAAATAGGCACTGCAGAGAAGGGAGAATGAATAAACGAGAGCCATGCACAGTAATAAGTCAGCAGGGAAGGATGGATGGTCCATTTCAATTTATTACCTCACTTTGCAGATGAGAAAACAGAAATCAGGCACCTTACCCAAAGTTAAATGGTTTGGAAGTTACAGAATCAAGATCCACATGTATGTCTCTCTGACTCCAAAGCCCCTCAAGCCAAATGGACTTTGATGAGATGATATCAAACCCTTGACCTTCTCTTAGCAATCCTGAGCATAATGTTTTATCTTCCTGATGAGAACTGAAGTTTTATTAATAATCCATGTAGTTATCATGTTGAGCAACACTGCGATGCCAATTAATTAGGGAAACCAGAAGTCAGACATCATGAGAGCAGTGACACACACGGACTTCAGTCTGAAGGTGACTGCAATGGCAGGCACAATGATTTACCAGTCTGGTCTGCGGTAGCACATAAAGTTAATTAAGCAGTGTGTGCTTGATCATTTCAGCCAGGATCTAAAGTCTTCACAGGAAAGGGGTTGTGTAAATGTGTCTCTGCCCACAAAGGCAGTAAATCACTAGTTACAGTCTCTGTAGCTCAGCTTCCTGTCTGGACATTCAGTCATAAACTCAGTGGTCTCTATACACACATCTCCTTGCCTTTTAATGATGGAACCAATAATACAAGTGCCTTTTATTTCTGAATTCAGGAGAGGTAATCTGAGAACCTTCGATAAGAAAATGCCTTTTCCTTGATACTCCTCTATGATCTACATCTTTGATTTTAAAATGAACATCTTTTTTCTTGCACATTTTAACTTTTCTAAAATAGAATTATGTCTTTAGCTGAAATATTCATTGTGCTCCTTTTTCTTGAAAAGGCAGTATTAAATCCAACTGATGACACCTAAGAATAAAATCGGTCTTTCTTCACACCCTTGCACATTGCCTCTGAGACCCAGTCAGTCCCCTTCAGCTGCACAGACCCACTGCATCTACCTCACATTTGGCTGATGCTGTGGTTTGTCACAGTATCAGCCCCACTCATCCCTGGCATTTCATTCAGGGGCAGAGAGTGTACACTGAGGTGTTGAGAAATGTAGTGTCTACATGAAAAATAACTATCTCATCAGGATTCTCCCCTCTACAGTATGATTTCTTTTATATCAAGCACAACACATTCTAGATCCTGATTCACTTTAGTTTGGAATGTGATTTCAAAGTCAGAAATATTCTTATTACAGCTATTGGCTATCACAGCCAGCTGCAAAAAGAACAACTGTTAATGAATAAATTGGTAAAACAATTTATTGAATATGATTGATTGCATGCTATGCCACTAACAAGCTGTGAGGTCTTGTGCAAGTCTTTACTCTTTTTTTTTTTTTTTTTTTTTTTTTTT
>NW_004524647.1:4152776-4153725 GCF_000260255.1 Octodon degus
CACACACACACACACACACACACAAATGGAAAGAAACAGAAGACACAAAATTGAACTCACACAGTAAAACAGTGGAAGGAAAGCTAAATATTTCACTTAACACATAATCTTATAATTTTGAGTGAAATAAATTATACAAGCTTAAATATTGCATGGTTTTTCTTATATGAAAAACTCAAATTATAGCTAACAAGCAAAATAAAAGAATACGATGTGGAGATACAGATCTTCCTCAGATGGGAAAGGGATCAAGATATCAAGGGAATGGGGAGGAAAGGGGTATAAAAAGAAATTAATGTGTTATGTACATGTTCTAAGTCTACCCAAGGAATGCGAGCATTATGTATTGCAAACATGTAGTAATAAAAGTTAAAAAAGAATAAAAATTCAAGTTGGGCAAAAAGTAATCTAAAATCCTATTATGTTCATTTTAATATAAATACTTATTCAACATGACAAAAAATTTACAGTTAAATTAGCTACAGGTGAATTAAGCAAGTATAAGAAGCAAAGGGGAAATATTACAACTGTGGACTTGGTTTATTTATTTGAATATGGTTATAATTTACAATAATGATATCTCTAGTATGACTTTTGTGCACTAAGTAACTTCGCATTAAAATATGCAACATGAGGGAAAAAATGAAAAAAGAAAATAGGTGAGAAAATTGGGCCCATTGTCAAGCTTCCTTTTTAGGGTGTGCTGGAGTTTTTATACACCTTGGTGTGACTTTCAAAGCAAATAGAGATATTTTAGTGTTCTATTGTTGTTTTAATTTTTTTTTATTTTTATGTTGGTATTTGGAGACAGGCTGTTTTGCCCCCCACCCACCCACTACTATTTTTAAACTGTTCACTGTGTGCCAGGTATGTGTTTTGTAGTTGCTGTGGGAATAGGCACATAAATTAGAGCTGATCATGTCCTCAAGAAACTTCTAGAGATCTAGGC
>NW_004524647.1:4163760-4164544 GCF_000260255.1 Octodon degus
CTTGCCAGGCAAGTGCTTATTCTACTGAGCTATCTCCCCAGCCCTTGGGCAAGTCTTTAAAGTGCCTTGGCTTGGGTTTTATCAATAATGTACAGGATAAACTCAATGATTGTTAAATTTCCTTCCAGCTCTGACAATTCAAAGTACTGGTGGATCACATGAGATTTTCAATGGTCTGCTTTTAGGGAGTCTAAGATCTAACTTCAGAGACAAGCAGCAACACTAGACTTGACACAGGACCTCATATTTATATTATCAGGTGATAAGTTGAGTATTTTGATTACTGCCTACTCTAACATGTCATAGAAGGGAGATACAAAGATGACTGGAATATTCAGAGAAATTTTTTAAATGTGGAAGGATAAATCTACTTTGAAACTCATAACTGAACTGTTTCACTGCTTTAATGCCCTCCTCACTCCTAGGTAATATCTTGTGGTGTATAAGACCCTTCTACTTGGGAAGGGGCAACACACTTCTCCAGCATTATCTCCAGGTCACCTTCTCCTCTGCCCCAGGTCCACAGAAACACCAAGAGCAGTTCCCTAACTTACAGGATGCATAAACTTTCAGTACTTTTGTTCTGTTGGAAGTCAATGTCTATTACAATGTACCTGGTAAAAGTCTGGTTCTCCTGGCTGCTTATTTCCTCTCTGGAGCCTTGCTTGGTACTCCTTTCAGAAGGCACTAGACGGGGCTGGAGAGATGGCTCAGTGGTCTAAAGCACCTACTTAGAACAAGCTTAGCAAAAGCATCAGGGACCGCGGTTCAATCCCCCAGCACC
>NW_004524647.1:4164644-4169085 GCF_000260255.1 Octodon degus
TCTCTCTCTCAAATAAATAAATAAATAAATAAAAAAAAAAAAAGAAGGCACTAGACGCTCTCTCTTGTGAGGCCCTCAGTGTGAAGCATGAAAGTTCATTATTATCCTTTCTACACTCAGTTTCTGGGCTTCCCCTGTAGACCATGAGTCTACTTAGACCATGTGGCACAGTGCCTAGCACAAGGGAATGATATTCATCATAATAACACATTATTATTAAATTCTTATAATCTGTAAGAGTCTATCCTAAGTGCTTTAAATGCATTATCTTTTGGTAGTCACATAAATCCTAAGAGGTAGGTACTACTACTATCTATGGATAAAGAAATTGTGGCAGAGAGAAGTACTATGCTCAAATGTGCCCAGAATGTTTTTGAGCACTGAGATTAAAAACAAAGCAACAGTTTAACTTCAAAATTTAAGCTCTTGACCTCTATATATGCTTGTTCAATCAATGACTGAAAAACTTATGGGTGCTAAGAAAAGGAAGATGTACAGCTAGATTGAATTTAGACACAGAAACAGGAGTAAGCGTACCATAGACCAACATTCTGGGATCTCCTGAGGATTTCCATTGTTTACAGCAGGACTACAAACATAATTACCCAGTAAACCTTTTCTCAAAGACCTGGAATCACTGGCACTCTATGAGTGGTAAATAAAAGTTATCAAGGAAGTGTGTACAGGTGTGTGTGTGTGGGAACATTACAGGTAATGATGGAGACCAGATATACAGTAAATGCTATGGCAGGCCATGGCAACCCACCTACAGGAACTCTATAGGATAGAAGTTGGCCTTTAGAAAACACTGCATGCAGAGCGTTGGTAGGTAACATCAGAGAGACACACCTAGGATGACAATTATGCAAGCTGCTTCCTCTGCACTGTGAGGCTGGCTGCCATGCTTTTTTCACAGAAGTGTCACAGGCCTTGAAAGGTCATAGTTGCTCACCCAGGAAGAGTGTACAGCACTATGGGAGTCTTGGCTAACTTTCTTCTGCTCTTCTTCTCTAGAGAAACTGAAGAAGGTAACCAACTTCCTCAGGTATCATCAGCTTCCTTTCTGAAAGCCTTTACTTACATTAAACTCCAAGTAGTAATATTAATTAAATATTGTTCAATAGCAAATGTCAAGATGATAATGTCTCATGTTTTGCCTCTAGAAACACAGATATACACAAGTTTTTTGATGTAACACACTTTTCCTTGGACAGCCCCATGAATAAATTAGGGGAAATAGCCCCATTTTCAAGATAAAGACAGACAGAAAGATGCCGTGACATACACCAAAATGCACAGAAGATAAGATGCTAACAGGGAGGAAAAGTTTTAAGGATCACCTATGTGCAGAGACAGAGGTGTCTTTGGTACCCAGAAGGAGACATAATAGCAGTTGCAAGGCATAATGAGAGGGGCTTCACTATCCTTTTCCTGCTCTGCTGTCCCCAGCAGTGAACAAAGGTTTTTTTTTTCCTTTTTTTTTTTTTGAGCCTCAATATCCCTACCTATAAAACAGAAGTAATAAGACTTACTCTGCAGGTTTCTTTTAAGGATTAACTAAAGCAATAGGATTACAACATTTTATGTCAAGCTTCTGGGTACACTCTCCAGCCCTGGGCTCTGCACCTCAGGGAGAGGCCCTGTCTGCCCAGCTGGCACAAACATAGGAATGGAGGGTATGGATTCTGATTCACCTGGGCTGTGAAGGGCTGCTCAAACCTCACCTGGCTGTCTGGTGTGGTGGGCCCTGAGCCCCCAGCATGTGCAGCATGACCCAGTACTTCTCTGCTTTGTGTGCTATCACTGCTGCTGCTGTTGCCATGGGACAGTGTAGAGGAGGGATTCAATCCCACAGGTACACTGTGTTTTCTTCCCCAGAAGAGAGGGCTGGGTCCTAAGAAGGCCAATGAAAAACAAAATTGGGAAGAACCACTGTCTAAATGGTGAAAGAAACTGTTTTAAGGGAAAAAGGAATTTAGATGATGGAATTTTCTAGATTCTGATTCAAATGATTCTACTGATTCGTGGGTGAGCTACGGAACAAAAGAATTTACATGTCAGTGCAATACGTACGAGGCTTCATTTATTAAGTAGTGTTTTGAAAAATATCAGGTACTGGTTATAGGCTGAGTTGTTTCTGCCTCAAATTCTTACGTTGAAGACCTAGTATCCTGTACCTCAGACTGTAACTATGTTTGGAGATAAGGCTTTCATAGACGTAATGGATTTAAAATGAGACCATTACTGTGTGCCCTAATCCAATCTGACTGCTGTCTTTACAAGAGGAAATTTGGACACAGAGAGACACACAGAAAAAAAGACCTCGTGAGGACCCAGCCAGAAGGCAGCCCTCTTCAAGGTAAAAAGAGCAGCTTCTGGAGAAACAGATAATTTGATTTTGGGCTTCTAACCAGAACAGAAAGAAAATAAAATCTATGTTACTTAATGTCATCCACTCTGCAGCATTTTGTTATGGAAGCTCTAGCAAACTAATAGAGTACTCAGTAAACCCTAAGGTAGAAACAGTGTGCTCTTGGACAAATCTATTTCAATCCTAAAAAGGTGCAATTTGGATGTGTCTGTAGTTTTCCTAGCACTGCGCACCATCAATATGGCTAGCATGTGTTCCATGTGGTGATGGGAATAGAGACAAGGATTATCTTGTCTATGTCACATTATTGGAGACTTCTTTTCTTCTATATTCTACCAGAGCTCTGTTGCTTCTCATTTATATCTCAGCCCCAGTATTTCTTTCCATGCCTTGTCCCAATTTTTCCTCAACTTCATCATAAGAGTTGCAATATTTTTGCTTCCAGGTCTTCATCATTAGCCTACCAGAATTTGCAGTGGCACACCATCAAAACTACATTGTGTATACTTTTATTTTATATTCTGTGGTGAAGGACTATGCTTTCCGTCTTTGTATCTCTGACACATGGGGATAAGAGCTGGCATGGGACAGGCATTCTGTGTCTTGCAACTTTGAATTCCTTGAAGAGAATGGGAAGAAAGTGCACCATAATAATCTTTTCAATGTCTTCCTAGCCAACTCTGAGTGGTCCCTTTCCTATGTTGAATGCCATTCTCTGCCAGTAACTAGGTCAGTCTCCTTTCCTTTGCATGATGGTAAAGCTTAACTGTCAATTTGATTGGCTTAGCAACTACCTGAAGGTTTAGTAATGCACATTTCTCCTAAGTGTAGGTTGGTCATGGAAACATGACTTAGGTTACTATGATTAGTCTTTGGTCCTGTGCTCTCTAAGCTCTTTCCCCCTGTTCTGCTTTTCTGTCACTCTGAACTAAAAAGCTTTGCTCTGTCATGCCCTTCCTCCATGATATTCCTGCCGTACAGCCAGCTGCCTGATCTGGGCCAACTGAAACCACAAGCTAAATAAACCTCCCTTCCTTTAAGCTGTAGATGTCAGGCTTTTTGTCCAGTAATGGGAAAGCTGATCAATCTAACCTGAACATAAATCCCTTATTCTTCTTTGCTTTCCAAGCCAACCAATACTGACACTGTGCATCTGTTTTATGGCTTCCAGTTTCTTCTTTTAGCACATTTTCTTTCAGGATGCTGAGTCAGGCAAGGGACTGGTTAATGGGATGAGGGTGTCCACATAAATGTACCAGACCAGCTTAGATTATGAAGAGTTAGAGCGAGTAAAACAGATGAGAATTTTCTGACCCCTGTGGCCTGAAGTCAAAGGAAGAAATTAACAACTCAGGTGAACCTGGGAACCTGGGAAGGAACCTGGGAAGGGAGGCACACTCAGTATTGAAGGGCTGCGGTGGATGTCAGGCATGCTATTTGCCTTCACTTTTCAGTGTTTATTGCTATTTACATTATTTTTAAGCTTATTTGAAGACTTTTATATCCATAGATCACTAACAAAGATAGACACACATGAGAAGAAAGTTTTGAGCTCATAGTGTTGATATCATATTTGCATCTTGTACTATGAATAACTACTATGAAGGCAACACTATGCACTGTATTAATTATTGCAACTGTCCTACTATCTTGTTTTGAAACTGTCTCAATGATATTTATTTCTCAATAAAATTAACAAAGATAGACACACAAATGCTGATATATCCTTCACCAAAATTCAGCTACTATTAGTGCTTTATAATATTTGTTTTTCATTTTTCCTGCTGACTTGTATAGATATGAGTGTGATTGTTCTTGGCATTGTTGCTATTGTGATTGAGATGCTAGGAAATAAATTGCTGAGATCAAAACTCTTCTTTCTAGGTATTTTTGTAGTGTACATGGAACCTTCTTTCAGTGTATTTTTCTTAAGAAAAAGGATTTTTTAATCATGTAAATAGGATAAATTAAAACAATACAATAGGGGTCGGGGAGATGGCTCAGTGGAATAAGCACTTCCCTGGCAAGCGCAAGGGCCTGAGTTCAATCCCCGGTTCCGCCAAAAAAAAA
>NW_004524647.1:4169185-4180972 GCF_000260255.1 Octodon degus
AAAAAGAAAACAATACAATAGTATGATCTAATGCCTCATACTCAAAGTTCAAAAATTTGAGAATAAAATCCTACATAACACTAAACATTGCCTTGATATATCATCTAGCATTGTGTCTTGCTTTTAGTTTTCTTGTATATCTTAACTGTTGTCAATCTTCTGTGATATTTTCATTTTGAAAGAGTAAAAACAATTATCTTGTAGAATGCCCTGTGTAGGCTTGTCATATTTTTTAAACTATTAAATTCATGTTACACATTTTTGGAAGGAATATCACAGAAGTAAAACTATGTCCATCATATCAGAGGATATGTGATTTCTGATTTTATATTATGTGCTTCTTTCCCATTTGTCTCCTAAGGTAGGATGTAAGGTATAGTATTCTCACCTTTCAATGAAGGTTTGTATCTTAGAACCAGCACTAGAGCTTGATTCCTAAGAGATGCTCAATAAATATTGTGTGAAAGACTGACTCCAAGTGTGACAGACTGAAACCCAGGTGCACAAAGCTACCAAACCGCTCATCACAGCATCCCCCAAGGAACTCCAGAAAAATGTCCCTATCCTTCATATTCTCGAGCAGTTACAGAAAACCTGTAGGCAGCCTATAGAGACCCTGAGCAGACAGCAAGAGGCTTGTGAATGGCACAGCGCTCTCAGACACACTTTTCCAAGGCTGGTCTGAAGGGGATGATACAGCAGGTGAATATGGTCTCAAAATATTTTGCCTGGAAGAACTTATGCCATATAGACTCATAGACTTCTCTGTATAGCCATCTTAGCCCTACTAGGGTGGGGGTTTGTGTTCATTTCCTTTTGAGGATAGGACATGATTTCAGTTTCCTTGAGCTCATGGTTATAAAATCTCCTATGAATTTGGAAGTGGAAAGGCATATATATATTTTTTGTCTTTAGTATCGCTATATTTTATTAGAACATTTTGATTTTAGGCAAACATGGTACCATTCACATACCTATAGATCTATAATCTCATACTGAGATATAAAATTCAGATATTTAAAATATACAATTCTATGAAGTTTTAATACTATATTATTAAGTTTTCAAAATGTGGCAATATGTATATAACATAACATTTTCCATTTCAGCCATTTTCAGCGTGTAATTCAGTAGTATTAATTAAACCAACACCATTGTGGCACTAAAACCATCACCTAATTCCAAAACTTCACATCACCCCAAACAAGTCTCTGTCCACTAAACAATAACCCTCCCCTGGTAACCTCTAATCTACTGTCTGTTTTTATTTTATTTTATTTTTTTTCCACAGCTGATTAATAGGACATTTTTGATAGTCAATACACTGTGCATTGTTATCTTCTTAGTGGTTATCCATAGTACAAGAAGCAGACAAGATATTCTGTCCAAACACTGTTAGTCCACCTCTTTTTTCTCATTGAGTTAAGCGAAAGTAGCTGTAAATTTATCCTAACTATTTTGTATATGTAAATACAAAATGATCTTTCCTTTGTATCTTTTTTTTAGTTTTATTTTTATTTTTTTTGTCCTGTCAGAGGTGAATATTCTATTGGCATCTAAATACTATAGGTGTTTGAATTCAACTAAACAATCTAACACTGTCTAGCAGTCTATAATATAGTGGGTTATCCTCAGAAGTTATTGACTTGAGCCTTTTACAGCTCATCGTATTAATATGGATTTACTTTATATACCTCGTTTTTATACTTTTCTGCTGGATGGTTAAGACCAAGATATAGCAAGACCTATAGACCAAGAAATGTAGTTTTTGTATCTGATAAGGTCAGCCAAGTACTTTTAGGATTTATCCTGTAACCCTGTACAGCACTTTGTGGATCCTTTTTCAGTGTCAGCCATGAGGATGAGTCTGGCCATTGCTTGACCAATTTGCTCTCTGTGAAAGCTTGAGAAAACGATTTTTCTCTCCATGTGACTCTCCCCAGGCTCACTTTAGGCCATTGAACATATTTCTCTGTGGCTCCATAATCTTCTTGATCAGAAAATTTGGAGCACAACTGAGTTACATGTTGTTACAGTACAGGTTCTCCTATGTCCTGAGTCTTCACTGACTTTGAAAGGTTAGGGCCAAAATGTTGGCTAACCATGCAGCCCTTCCTTTTCTCCGATTTTGATCTGCTAACTTAGGTTGTTAACCCTCCAGAAGAGAAGCTAATTATTAACCTGCAATATATACAGTTCGGTTTACCCTATCTGTCAAAATATCAAACATTTTGGCATATTTTGGAACGGGTATTTTCCATCAGATATTGATATGTTGAACTTTAAGTCCTTACAGAATATGAAGGAAAAATAATTATATAAAAGTAGAAATAAGCATTTACATATTTTACAAAGATATTTAGAAACCTAATCATATACGGAATTATAAGTCCTTATATTAGGGAGACAATACGATATTTACAGATGTGGGTCTGGTTTATTTCACTAATAAGTATATCTTCAAGGGGTATCCACTTAAATATGAAGGCTTCAAGTTTATCATTCTTTACAGCTGAGTAGTACTCCATTATATAAAAGTACCACATCTTTTTCAACCATTCCACATGTGACGGGCGTTTTGGTTGTTTCCAAGATCTGGCTATCACAGATTGTGCTGCTATAAACATATATCACTATGATATGACACTTTCAGTTCCTCTGGGAAAATTCCCAGTAGGGGGATAGCAGGCTTGAATGGGGTTTCCAGTCCTAGTTTTCTAAGGAGTCTCCACACTGATTTCCATAATGGTAGCACCAGTCTACACTCCCACTGGAAAGGCATTTTAAGTCAAGAAAATTTTATGTTTTGAAAAAGCAGTAAATGGAGCAAAGCAATTTCTAGGCTGAATCCTCTGTATCCCAAACAACATGTATGATCCTCAGCTTTTCATTTTCAAACCATTTCAGAATACCTCTAAAATGGCATTTTAGATGTACAGGAACTTAGTGAATGGTTTTCTATTAAACAGCTTGCAGTTCTAATGGTTGCTTGGAGAATCAGGGCAGCAAGTAGAATCCCAAATCTGTTTAGACCCTCGTCCGGTGCTTTTCTCCATGTGAACGGTCTCTCTAGCTAGAGATAAAAAGTAAGGTTTCCTTTGCCAAAAGAACAAAAAAGACCCTGCTTCTTCCTGATAATTAAGTAAGACATTAGAGCTAGATTAAACCCAATGGGAAAAAAGACTACTGATTTTAAACATCAGTGCTAAGTGTTGAGCAATTATTCTGACCTTTTCAATAGAGCAGAGCTCTGGATTTCTTTATTTTTGAGACAGCAACCCAGTGATAAAATGTAAACTTATTTCTATTTTTTAACACTTTATTTTGAATTAGTTAAGTCATACAGAAAAGTTTCAAGATAGATACACTTACATGCTTTTCATCCAGATTTCCCTACTTAACTTTTTATATAACTATAGTAAATTGATTGTAATCAGGAAATGAACACTGGTATAAAATTATAAGCTCATCTACAGATCTGACTAGAATTTTACCTTATAATTAGTTGTCCTAATGATACACCTTTTCTGAGTTATAATCCAGGATTGTGTATTGTCTTTTGAGGTCATGATTTGTTTTCTTCCGCTCTGCATGAGGCTCCTGGCTCTCTATTTCTTTCATAAATTTGGCCCTCTTGAGGACTACTTGTGCATCATTTTGTAGAATGTCCTTCATATTTGGTTTACTTGATGCTTTTTCTTTATTAGCCTGGGGCTATAGCATTAGCCAAGGACCCTCTAATATACCACATCTGAAAGTACCTGATGCCAATATGTCCCATTACTAGTGATTGACTTTGGTCACTGGGATAAGTTGGTATTGGCTAGATTGCTACATAAAACGATACTTTTTTGCCTGTTGCAATGAATGAGTATCATGTGACTCTGAGACTGAAACTTTCTTATTTCTCACGGTCTTAGTTACTTGTAGCTGAGACAAAATGCCTGGCAACCAAAATTAAAGGAAAGAGCTCACTATTGTAGCTCATAGTTTGTACAGATTTCAGTTCATGGTCAGCTGGCTCCAAGGAAGGGGCATTGCAGAGGAGCCGCTCATGGTGAACTGAAGATACCAAGCAGCAAGTGACCTTCTTCCTGTCCCTTTTGTCTTCGCCAGTCTGCCTACTCTTAGGGCGGATAACACTCCCTTAGCATCAGCATTGTATCATCAGTCCCTGCAACACACATCCTAGGTCTAGCCACCTGGGAAGAGCCCCTGCTATAAGGCTTGGGTGGAACATCCGGATACGAGCCACAACGCCCATCAAACATTTGCCTTTTAATTTTAACTTCCACTGATGAATCTTGCCTATAAAACTGACTAGCTGATACTTGCCTGTTGCCACTGTTCTATTTTCATTAGTTTTTCTATAATGAATGAAGGTATCACATTAATTATTCATGACAAACATTTGTATTGTTTCTGCTGTTTTCTTGAGGCAGAGACCTGTAGTTATTCACCAAAATTCATTCCTATTTTCTTCCTGGGTATATGTTTAGATTACATTTCCCAAAGCTTCTTATAGATAATTGCAGAAGTGGAGCTGTGTTCTTGCTAATGGAGTATAATAAAATGCCAAGCATCATTTCCGAAGCTAGACATTAAGGCTTGCTCCATTTCCTGTTTGCTTTTCACACTGGATGCAATCTGGATATGATAGATATCCAATTCAACCACGAGGTTTAGGACAATGTCCTAGGGAATAGTAGAGCAGTATCTTGAAAAGAAATGGCTCAAATGACCAGAAGGAATAGAGTTGTCCTGCTAACCTGAAGAGTTTATCTTGAAACTTACATAAGAAATGTATATGAAAGGGCTGGCCAAATAGCTCAGTGGATTAAAGTGCCTGCAAGCAAGCAGGGATTCAATCCCAGGCCTGCCCTGCCGTCCCTGCCGGCCCTGCTGGCCCCGCCCTTGGGGCATACTGAGATGGTAATTGAGACTGGGTGTGGTGACATGCACCTGTAATCCCAGAATTTGGGAGGCTGTAAACAGTCGGATCACTATGAGTCCAATCTAGTAGTGAGAACCTGAACAAACTGTAGACCCTTCCCTAAAATACAGAAAAAAACAAAAGAAATGTATATGAAAGCACTAAATACCTACATTTTGAACTGCTGAATATTTATTGAGTTTCTTTGTTGTAACAGCTTATCATTACACTCATTGGTTATTTCCTATTACAAACATTTTGTTCTCACATATTTGCATATACCCAGAAAACCATTATAGTGATAGATGGGTACCTGCTCGGCAAAATACTTATTTTGAAATTCATAGTCCCATTGATTAGCATGAGAGAGTCATGTTTTAGGGCCGGTGATATAGCTCAACAACACAGTGCCTCCCTGGCTAGGATGAGTCCCTGAGTTCAATTATTCCTTGTACCAAAAAAAAAAAAAAAAAAAAAAAAAAGTCGAAAACAAGTACAGAGCGTCTATTTGCCACATCTTAGCTAAAATTTGCTGCCATCCATTTATTAAATGCTTGCCAATTTCATAGGTTAAAAACTGTACATAAATAGAAAAGCAACTTAATCATCAGTGGGGCTATCTTTTTATATCCTTATAAATTAATTATACGGTTTGTGTGGGCAGAAGCATACTCCTTGAAACTAAATCATTTTTTTCTAATAGGATATGGATCTTTTTATGAGTATCCTTTGTTTGTGTGGTAAATATTTTGCTTGTTCATCCCCTTTTGACTTAGTTCATGGAATACGTTTATTTGCTTACTCTAGGTGGTTCTCCAGGATGTTGTATCACTCACCAAGTGACACTTATACAGAGTTCTCTTCTTCCTTAACATATAATACAAGAACACTGTCACCACCCACACAAATACAGACAAGGAGATTTTTTTCCACTATAGTTAGGCACACATCCCGATTCTTGGAAACTTTTTATTTGTAAGTAAAATGAAAACAAAACAGAAACCAGAACTCTGGTGGCTTGAAACCTTCTGAAATGAGTGCAAATTATCACACTCAGGTCATAAAGGAAAAGCATAATCATTAAATTATTTACTATTTGGATAAAAAGTAAATATATTTTTATATGTTTTCTACTTTGTTCTCTCAATAAAGTTGAAGAAATACAGCTCAAAAGAAGAAGTAAAAGCTGGGTTGATCAAGCTAGATTGAAAAAGGGGGTTCTGGACAACTTCTAAGAAGGAATTTACAGCAATTAGTAATGCCAAAGTAGAATTCAAAGCAGTACGCAAAGGTTAAAGCAAAGTAAGAAAGACTGGCTTTAAGAAGTGTACTCCGGAGTTGGGGTCTGAAGCTGTTATGGAAAACAAAATAAAGACAAAAATGGTTTGGAGAACACTAAAGATGTTAATTTTAGGAGAAACATAAAGAAATGTTTGAATCCCAGGGGAGGCTTCGGAATGACTAGCGTGGGAGTATTTTTGAAGGGCAAGATAAGAGAGGTTCAATAAGGAAAGGAGACTCAGGTCTGTCATCAGGGGACATCACCACGTGCCAGGGCACCATAGCGAACACACACGTCTCTTTTCCTGGCAACATGTTAAAGAGTCCTCTCAGAATGTTACAGCATCAACAGTGAAGGACATTCAAGCACGCAGGTAGGTACACAGGTCACCCACAACACACAAGAAAGCAAAGCAAAGCAAAACACCAAACAAGCCAAAGAAATAAAGCACACATACAAACACAGACTCCTCCATATGAAATACTATGACAGAAAGATAAAACCCAAATATTCTTTTCTTTATAAGCAAAGAAAAGAAAGGCATCAGGAATTATGAACAAGATGAGGCACAAAAAGACTTGTGCTTGAGACAATTTAAACACAGTAATTTAAAATAATGAGTATAAATAGAGCTCAGAAAGAAAATTCACCTGTTATGAGTACTTATTGAAACAGAGATCAGGTATTTTGGAGGTGTTTTAACAGTAATACAAAATGTCATGACTTGTAGGTGTATTAATTTCCTTATTCTATTTGGAGGCAGAGTAAATGCCAACAACAACAATGGTGTTGGTTACAGCATTCGGAATGCTGTTCTTGAAACTTTAAATGTAGCATCTTCTTAATCCTTTGCACTCAATCAGGTGGGCTCATTATCGTTTTCCTTTGGGAAAGGAAAGGAAAGGAAAGGCATGCACTATTCCATTCTCAGTGTGAATAATTAGAGGTACTCAAGTCATTCGTATGAAAATGAATCCATGAGAAGGTCATAATGTCCAGTGAAGTAAATCAGACATACAAGATCAATTATCACCTTGATTCTTTTATATGGAAAAGCCACAATAAAAATAAAAAGCAAAATAAAAGATAAGTAATAGGAAGTAAAAGTCCATTCTCAAAGGGGAAGTGTTTCAAGAGATAGAGGGAGAGAGAGAGAAGAAGGGATAATGGAGATAAAAAGGAACCAGGATGTGTTATGTACACATAGACACACACACACACACACACACACACACACACATACACAAACACATGTATACATTTTGAGTTTCTTAAATAAGAGAAACCATGCTAACATTTCAGCTTGTACATCTGACTTACTTCTCTGGATATTTTGGTCTTCAGTTGCATCCATTTGCCTACAAATGCCTTGTTTATCTTTCTTTCTGGCAAAGTAGTACTCTATTGTGTATAAATAACACATTTTCTTTGTCTATTCATGAATGGGGGAATAAAAGATGAAGGGAAGAGGGACAGAAGAGAAGAAAAGGGGATGAAAAAAGATACACTAAAGGGAAAAATGAAAAAACCAGAGTTTTGCAAATGAGAAGGGGACCATGAGTTGGAGGAACCTGGGGAGGGTAGGGGAAAAGGAAAAGGGATGGCAAAAAAGGAAAAATTAAGCTGTGTTACATGCGTGTATGAATTCTCCATGATAAATGTAATCATTATGCATTGAAAACTCCTACTAATGAAAATTTAAAAGCATTCATTAGTATATTTTATACATTTGATTGTCCTACATACATCACAATAAAGGTTTATGTAACAGAATAATTTGAGTGCTTCACATAAATGGGGAAGAATTAGTGTGAAATATAAAAATGAAATAGAAAATGGAATGACAGATATAAACAAAACACATGATATTAAATGTTATTGGATTACATTCTCTATTAAAAATTAAAGCATCATTTAAAAGAGCCACTCTAAAACCAAAATAATTCCTAAATATTAAATAAGAGCATTAGCAAAGAAAGTGTCATTTGTTGACAAAAGAGTGCTTGGTGGTATTTGTATTAGAGTAAAATTTAAGTCAAAAGAAGTTAGTAAGACAGAGCGGGAAATCAGTCGAGAGTAAATGGTATAATTTAAAGCAAAGTTTAAATACAAGCTGTTATGTACTGAATAATATATCAGATTTATATATAAGATAAAGCTCTGAAGAGGACAAAAATAGAGGCAAATCAGTAGTAACATACACTGATTTCTTTCAATCCATGATAGAACTCATACTGTAAAATACAGTATAAAACACATGAACAAATGAATTTATTATATTGATTTAATCACAGTGTTAAGCTCTTTAGACTTCAGTAAATAGATTTTCCTTTCAAACATCCAGCAAAAAATTTCCTTGCAAGCAACCAGAAATGAATCCTAAAGAGTTTCTCAAAACAGATGACCTTGCAGTCAATTCCAGATGGATCTCAAATGGTTAAATAATAAATCTAAAACAAAACAAAACAAAACAAAAAAACCAAAACAAAACAGATGACCAAGAAGGCCATTTTCTATGAGCACCGAGCTACAGCCCAAGGACTTAATAATAATTTTAAAAAGGTAAACAGTACCTGATCCCGTTGCTACTTGCAGAGGATCTGCCTTCCTACTTCTCATTATCTATTATGAGATGAAGACAGGAAGAAAAAAGAGGGAAAGAGGATGAAAAGTATAGCTGGGATGTGTTACGTGCTGTGCCAACTCCTCACAGGGAAGGTGATCATTAATGGTTTTGGAAACTAGCAGTTAATTGGTAGGATTCTTACCCTGACTGACTATATATGCTGATGCCTGTGCACTAAGCAACTGAATTGACAATAGCAATGTGTAATACTGGGTCCTGCTTGGAATGCTTGTCATTCTGATCTTCTAAATGTGTTCTACTTCTAATGTCATATCAATTACTGCTATACTCTCAAGTAAATGTTTGCTTCTTTTTTTAAAGGTAACAAAAGAAAACAAGAGGCAAGAAAAAACATGTCATAGGACTGTCCAACTACAATGTTGTATATGCTTAGATTTCTAAATTTCTGTGTAAAAATGTGTAATCACAAACTTGTACTAGAAGAATAAAAACTGACCAAAAGGGCAGGCATGACCATTAAAGTAACGAGTCAACTGGAAATTAATCTTGACTCTTCATTAGAAGCATAGAAACACAAACCTGTGTCTGTTTTAGATTACACAGAAAAGCAGTGGTGAGAATAACAATTACAAAATTCAGGAAATATAATCACAGGTGTATTCATGAAGGATTTAATTCATGAAGGTATTCATGGCTACAGGTGAGAGAAGGAAAACAGAACAGATAATGCAATTAAAGACTGTAATGAGAACAAGGCAGTTCCAAACAACCAAGAAAGATACTCTTTTTTTTTAAACTTTATTTATTTGTGTGTGTGTGTGTGTGTGTGTGTGTGTGTGTGGCCAGCTCAGCCCACCAGGGGGCGGGGCTGGCTGGCATGTGGTGCTGGGGGATTGAACCGCTGTCCCTGTGCTTTGCTAAGCTTGTTCTAAGTAGGTGCTTTAGACCACTGAGCCATCTCACCAGCCCAAGAAAGATACTCTTCAATGTTAAACCAGAAATTAAATATCACAGGCTAGATAAATTTGAGAAGTAATTTACTGAAAAATATTGCAATAGAAAATTTACTTATTCTATAGCAAAGGCAATCCTGGGCAACAAAGACAAGGCAGGAGGCATTACAATTCCTGACTTGAAATTACACTACAAGACTACTGTGATAAAATCAGCATGGTACTGGCAACGAAATAGACCTGAGGGTCAATGGAATAGATTAGAAGATTCTGAAACCTCTACAAACACACATCACCTAATCTTTGACAAATAGATCAGACATACTCACTGGAAGAAAGATAGCCTATTTAACAAACAGTACTGGAAAAACTGGCTCTCTACATGCCGAAAACTAAAACTGACCCAGGTCTATCACTATGCACTAAGCTAAAGTAAAAATGGATTAAAGATCTAAACATTAAAACAGAAACACCAAATCTCCTGGAAGAGAAAGTAGGAGGAACTCTTGAAGACATAGGGGTAGGCAAAGAGTTCATGAAAATCAAATCGTAGGGGAAACACTTGAAATAATTGACAACTGGGACCTGCTCTTATTGAGAAGTTTCTGCATGTCAAAAGAAATTATCAACAAAGTGAAAAGACAACCCACAAATTTGGAAAATATCATGACAAATAAGCACTCAGACAAAGGTCTGCTCTTTAGAATTTATAAAGAACTAAAAAACATTAGGGACCCAAAATTCAAAGACCCAGTCCAGAAATGGGCATCAGAGATGAACACATACTTCTCAGAGGATGAAATTAAAGAAGCAAATAAATATATGAAAAAATGCTCCACATCACTAGCCATCTATGAAATGCAAATCGAACACTGAACAACATTGAGATATCATCTCACCCCAGAAAGAATGGCTATCATAAAGAAATGAACCAACAACAAATGTTGGAGAGGCTGTGAGGAAAAAGGAACCCTTCTCCACTGCTGGTGGGAATGTAGACTGGTGCAACTGTTATGGAAATCAATGTGGAGACTCCTTAGAAAACTAGGACTAGAAATCCCATTTAAACCAGCTATGTCTCTACTGGGAATTTTCCTGGAGGTTCTGAAAACATCATATCATAGTGACATATGTGTGTCTATGTTTATAGCATCACAATTTGTGATAGCCAAGTCTTGGTAACAACCAAGATGCCCATCACCTGAGGAATGGATGAAAAAGATGTGGTATTTTTAGACAATGGAGCATTACTCAGCTATAAAGAATGATAAACTCGAAGCCTTTATACTGAAGTGGATGCCACTTGAACATATACTCATAAGTGAAATAAACCAGACACACATGTGTAAATATTGTAAAGTCTCCCTATTATAAGAACTCAAAAGAAGAAATACAAGTAGAAAGGTTTAATACAATTAAAAGGAAAGCAAGAACTTGAGGACTAGACAATGAAGAGAGAGCAAGGAGAAGAGCAAGGAAACATGACAGAAGCAAGCCATACAGTTATATGTACAAGATGGGTAAGGCAATGATCCTGAGAATCTTCAGAAAATGTTTGAATCTAGCAGTTAATTGGAAGGATTCTCACCCTGACTAACTATATATACTGACACCTGTGAACTAATCACTGCACTGAAGATGGCAATTTGTAATATAGTAGGTTCATGCTTGGAATGCCTGTCATTCTGGTCTTCTGAATATGTAACACTTGTCATGACACGCCAGTTGCTGCCATGCTGTCTCTTAGGTAGATGATTGTTTAAAAAGGAAGGGAGTGGTGAATGAAGGCAGGAGATAGTAAAAGGAGTGTTGTGGGACTGTCCTGCAACAATGTTTTCTATGGTTAGATTTCTGGACTTATGTGTAAGCATATATAATTCTTTAATCCTATTTTGTAAATATATTTTAATTTTAAATTTTTTTGTCATATTCTGCAGGGACTTAACATTTAACATATCAATACTTGATGAAAAATACCTGTTCCATGTTATGCCTAAGATGTTTGATATTCAGACAGATAGTGAGGTTAAGC
>NW_004524647.1:4181072-4224313 GCF_000260255.1 Octodon degus
AACAGCCTAGGTTATATGGTAATAACAATAAGCTTCTCTTCTGGAGAATTAACAACCTAAGTTTGCAGACCAAAAATTAGAGAAAAAGGAGGGCCGCAAGGAAAGCCAATGTTTTGGCCCTAGCCTTCCAAGGTCAATTAAGACTCAGGACATGAAAACTTGTACTGTAACATCTATAACTCAGTTGTGTCCCAAATTTTCTGATCAAGGAGATTGTGGGGCCAAAGAGGAAAGTGATCGATGATGTAGAGTGTGCCTAAGGAGAGTCACCTGGAGAGAAAACATTCTCTCAGGATTTCACAGAGAGCACATTGGCCAAGCAATGGCTGTGGCTCATCCACATGGCTGACTCTGACAAAGGATCTACAATCTGAGGTACAGGGTCTCAGGATAAATCCTGAGGGGATTTCACTGACTTTATCAGATCCAAAAGCTACAACTCTTGTTACATAGGTCCTACTTTATCTTGGTTTTAACCATCCAGCAGAAAAGTATAAAAACAAAATACAAGAAATAAAGCCATGTTCTTATGTTAAGCTGTAGGGAATTCAGGTCAGCAACTTCTGACATTGCCAGTCAAGTGGAAGACCCGATACTATTATGGACTACTGGACTCTTTTGGAATATTTTGCTGAGTTCACACATCTATAATATTTAAATGATGGAGCTAAACAAAAAAAAGGGGATATAAATGAATGACCATTTTGTATCTATGTATTCAAAATGGTTAGGATAGATATATAGCTACATTCTCTTAATTCAAGGAATAGAGGCATTTATTGTAGTAATGTTTATAAATAGGATATCATGTTTGCATCTTGTACAACAAATAACTACTAGGAAGGCAGTATGCAATGTGTTAATTATTGGAACTGTCTTACCAATTCGATTTGAAATTGTCTCATTGCTATTTATTTCTCAATAAAATTATGGAAAAAAAGAAACTAAAATTAAAAAAAAAAAACAGGTATGATGGCACACCCCTGTAATCTCAGTATTGGCAAGGCTGAGACAGGAGCATCCCTACGAGTCTGAGCTGCATATGAGACCTTGTATCAAATAAATAAATAATTAAGTAATTAAGTAATTAAAACATTTACTTATTTTAATCAGGAGGACAATAAAATGTCTTCATTTGGTACACAAAATCTACGAGGAGGTATCATCACAAATCCAAGTAATTTGAGATCCTTTATTAATATACTAGAAATACTGGTTTTAAAAAGTAACTAGGAAAATATAAATTGCTAAGGCCAACTAGAAATGGTAGAGCAGTAGATTAGCTCATTATCACAGAAAATATTAAAAAATTATAAATAATTATATTTAATAAGGTGTTTGTGTACCATTCTTATGGAAAATTTCTCAGAAGTTTACTGAATACATGAATTATACTAAATAAGGAGTTCCATAGCATAGATAAATATTATTTTCCAAAACCTATTATAATGTATACATGAGTATACAAAAACCTGTACTCTATAGACCAAATTCCTTTCTAATATAGGAAGAAACATTCTAAGCAAAATGATAGATTAGGGTAGGCCAAATAGCTCAGCAGATTAAAGCACCTGCAAGCACGCCCAGGGGCTGGGGGTTCGATTCCCTGGCCTGCCCTGCCAGCTCCATCCCTGGGGCATGCTGAGATGGCAATTGAGACTGGGCGTAGTGGCACATGCCTGTAATCCCAGCACTTGGGAGGCTGTAAATAGAAGAATCACTATGAGTCTGATCTAGTAGTGAGACCCTGAACACCCTGTAGACCCTTCCCTAAAATACAGAAAAAAAATGATAGGAGATTAAAAAAACCCCTATACATTGAATAATTATATTAGGTTAAGTGGGCTTTATCTATTAAAATAATAATAGTCTAGAGACTATTTCACTGATTGAAAATCCTGGCTCTAAATAATGAAGACAATAAAAGTTTTACATGAGAGTTAAGTGTGTCTCTGGGCATCTATGTGCATATCAGCAGAGATTCCTGACTGAAAGAAATGGAACATAAGCCATGCGGATTCCCCTGGTTTCATCTCTGGATAGGCCAGACTAACAGGAAAGAAGCTGAAGGGACTAAGAACATGGAAAAACTGAGTAACCAGGTGTTTAAAGTCCTTACATGAGAAAAAGCAGCTTAAAATTAGCAGAGTAGATATACACAGAAACACTTTTTTTTTTCTTGAAACATTTGAAAATGTTACCAGGGATATGTCTTTAGGCATCTCTGTGACTCTTGTATGTTTGTCCTGTCAGAATGCTGAAGCAGCAGAGCTAGCTCAGGCAAGCTGGAGGTTGCCAAGTAGCACCAGAAGACTCTGGATGTCTAGTGCCATGGGAGAGAGAGATGTGAGGCCAAAGACTTACCCTGAAGTTCTCCTTTACCTCTGTCTATATCTGGGCTATGTGGCAACTCTCTGTACAATGAAAAGCTCCATGTGGAAGTAGAGAAAACCTTCTTGAGGAGCAGGGCTGCTTGGTGAAGAGAGTGGTTGCATCCAAGTAACTATACAAAAGCCTGTCTGCTTTGTGGCGCATTCTCCCCACCCCCTTAGATTGCAGCAGGTGCCATTCTTTATGGCTTGGGCTTCTGCTTGTTCTTGTAGGTGCAAAACATCAGCCAAGCCAGAAAATGCTCCTAGGAGAGTCTCTACCCATGAGAAAAATCACACGGCACCGAAAAGGCAATGTATGGTTTAGAATGGGCCCTAGACATAACAGGGGCATAATAAACATCATAAAAAATTAAGGCAAAATGTAATATTGGAAGTATAGTACATGAAGAGGCAAGCTGTTCCACAGAACCAACTACAGATGGAAAATAAAAATTATGAGTTAATATATAGAGCCCAGGAGAAAGTTTGAATATCAGCAAAGATACTTTGTGCAGGCAATTTAGTTATTTTATGAAAGGCCATGTATAGGGACTTGAATAATAAAAAGAATAGCATGTTTCTGGATGATACATCCTGACACTTTTACTAAGGCAGTTACTTCCTAATGACTGTAAAAATTAAATGTAATCCCAACATAACAGTGGACAATTTAACATCTGGATGGAAAATTTATTTTACACAATAAAAAAATCCAAATAGAGGGCCAATAGGGCCAATACACTGTTAAGAAAGGAGCAAAGATGATGCTATCAGAGTAAAAGGGGTTTTATTTGGCTATTTTCCATTTATTTATTTATTTATTTATTTATTTCATTTTTACAAGAGAATACAAACTAGTACTAAAAAAGAAAAATATTACAGATGATAGAGGATTTCACTAAACAAAATAATGTTTGACAGTATTTGTTTTATTGCATAGTGTTGTCTTCCAATTAGTTGTTCAGATTACAGATATATGCATACAAAATTGCAAAAAGACAAATACATTAGAATAAATAAGAACAGAGAAAAAGGAAAAGAAAAAGGAAGACAAAAAATATTGAACACTACTTGCTCCTCTCCACAGACCAGGAGAATCCACAGTTACCTGAGCCACGCTGCTTGCATACCTAGATGTAGCTCTTTCCTTCACTCCCTCTCCTGTCTTCCTCATCTCAGTAATTCCTTCCTTTTGAACAGATTCATTCTTTTTTTTTTTTTTTTTTTTTTTTTTTTTGCATTTTTGAGACAGGGTTACACTGTGAAGTTTAAGCTGGCTTTAAACTCACTTTGTAGTCCAGCCAGGCCTTGAACTCAGGGTGATCCTCTTGCCTCAGCCTGCCAAGTGCTGGGATAACAGGCATGTGCCACCATGCCTGGAAGAGTAAGATTTTTTTTTTTAAATTTTAGTGAAGGGTCTATAGGATGTTCAGGGTCTCACTACTAGATCGTAGTGATCTGCCTGTTTACAGCCTCTCAAGAGCTGGCATGCACCACCATGTCCAGCCTCAATTGTCATCTCAGCGTGCCTTGGGAGTGGGGCCGGCATGGAAGGCCTGGAGATCAAACCTCTGCCCCCTGCACCTGCTTGCAGGTGCTTTAATCTGCTGAGATATTTCGCTGGCCCAAGAGTAAGATTTTTTTTAAACATACTACAAAGAAAGCTGTAAAAAGAAATAAGAAGAGAGAAAGCATAATATTTTTGCAGAGATATTTATCAAAGGAATCAAATCAAATAAAGAGCCCCAAAACAAGCTTGTGTGAATGTGTGGAGAGCTAAGTGAGTAGAACTGTTTAAAAAAAAAGAACTATTTAAGAGAAATGATCTTCTGTGTCACAAATTTCCAGTTTAAGTAAAAATCTAAAAATGAAAGAATAAAACTAACAAGTAAAAATGTAAATGAATACCTTTGACATCTAAGGTAAAAGACATTGCTTAAAACAGGTCTAGTCATCACAAACCATAAATAAAAATTCTGGTGGGTTTTATAATACTAAAATAAGAATTTCTGGCAAGTATTGGGTGCATTGTGATCTGTGGCATGAACGAGAAGCAAATGTGTAGCGACAAGAGACTGAGATTTGAGCACTGTTTCAGCAGGTAAGTAACCTAATAAGGATGGGGGCCAGGGAGATAGCTCTGTAGAATAAGCACTTGCTTTGCAAGTGCAAGGTCTTGAGTTTAATCACCGGTACCACAAAACAAACAAACAAACAAACAAACAAACAAACAAACCCCTACTGAGGATGATCCGCAGACCTAGATGGAAAGGGCTGGACTGGCTACGCCCAGTATTAATTCACTGGGGCCTGGTGAGAGGTTGAGAATTTCAGCTTGCATGGACCGGTATGTATGTAATAGGGACATGATGGATTGATATTAGGATTTTAATTACAACCAAATGGGTTACTTTTCTAGACACCCAAGGAAATATAAAAATGTTCTTTATCCTGTTCTTTGTGTGTCATATACCAAAAAACCAGGTGTAAATTCTAGACCCCAATTAAAAAAAGAAGAAAACAGAGGCCACTTGAGTCCTCACTGCTAGCATGCAAAGCCCCTGAGAGCAGTCTCATCTGTTCGGTACACTTTCATTTCCCAGCTGCCTAGAGCTGTCCAACATGGAGCCTCTCACCACCTGTGGCTTTTGGACACTTACACTGTGGTCAGTCTGAATTAGACTGTGCTGCAAAGCAAAATATACCCTGACTTGGGAGCTTTGATGTAAAAAGTTTTACTAATATCATCTTTCTAATGCAGCACTGGAGATGAAGCCCAGAGCTTTCTCACTGAGCTCCATCCCCAGGCTTTCTTATTTTTTGTGACAGGGTCTTGCCAAATCACTAAATTGCCAAGATAGAGACTGAACTTACGATCACCCTGCCTCAGCTTCACAGGGTGCTGGGATTATAAGTTTGAGTATTATGTCTGAGAAGCACTATTTTTGTTACTTACTTATTTTCTTCTACGTTTATTAATGTGGTGACTAGAAATGTATAAGTTCCAAATGGGGCTTGTACTGTATTTTTGCTGAACACCAAGTACTTGTCCAGAGCAATGCCCATATATCATTAGCAACCTTAAAGACATGGAATTAAAGAATGAATGAGTGAACTAGTTCAAGTGAGTCATTTAACTAGCGAGTGGCCCACTTTCTCCATTCCTTGTCCTGTCTTATATCCTTACCTATAACTGAAAATATTCTATAACTGAGGAAAGAGTGGCTTCAGGGAGAGGGGCTGAAGAAGTTTCCAAGGAAGAGGAACAATGAACTGGATACTATCACCTGAAAATAGTCCTTTGCAGAGCAGTTCCTGTGAGGCAGCTCTCCTACTAAACCTACCCTACAACTCCATGTAGGACTGCTATTTCAGTTTATAGATGATAGCACTGGTAGTCATAGAGGTCAACATCATGGTACAAATAAGTACGAAAGGAAAAATGATCCTGCCTGCTCTGGCCAAGCCAGACCTTCCTGTCAGCGTAATCTGATTGTGAGTCTCCATGCTCGCTGTCCGCGGTTTGGTGGCATGTGACCTGCAGAATGGACCTCTGTGCCTTGCACCTTTCTCCTGCTGTTTCTCTGTCCAGGTGTACCCTCACCCAACTGGAACGCCACAAGCTAAGTAATGGTTTGTCACATTTGGGACTTGTCAATATTGCTACATTTATTGTTTCTTGTCTGTGCCCTTCCAAAGACATGAGTAGGTAGGTTTTCTATCTTGTTCACTGGGGAAGATTTTAGCAAATAAATGGAAATGCCTGGTATGCAGGCAGTGCTTAATAAATAACCGCTACCTGGATTGATGATGATCAACGTCCCAATCAGAACTAATTGCTCTTGGGTCTACTTTGGTGGAACGCTTGCACTTTCAACAGTGCTCATGCCAATTTGCATCATATTATAATTAGCTCTTTTTGCATGTCTCACCATACCAAGCTTATAAACTCCTTGTAGATTGGATTAGATCTCAATCAATCTTGTGTCTATTCCAAAGCCATTCTCAGTATTTTTCCATTTAAAATTTTTTTTCTCCCACTGCAAACTGTTAGCTGTGTAACCCACTTCCAGCGCTACCTTCCATCATACTACGTTAACACATGCATATCCATGTTTATTTTTTCTATTTTTTCATTCTACAACTGTCACATACATTGATTTATTCAAAATATTTATTGAACAGCTAAAAGTGCAGAGGCAATTAAAATGAAATGAGCCATATACACAAATAATAGCAATATGTACAGTTCACTGAATCACAGCAGTTAAAGGAAAAAAAGTGCTTTAAGAAAAAGATATCTTCCAGCCTGGAAGAGGGTATGAGTGGCTAATCTGGAAAGGGGATTGAGATTAAAATAGAAGACTTCAGTCTGGATTGTTGATCATACTCAGTATGGACTACTGTTTGTCTCTCCTTCTCACTTCTCCCCATCTTTGGGCTTAATTTATCAGTAGTGCCCATGACTGTTCAATGTGCTTTTTCTATACTTGCTTGAGCTTTGATGTCTTCTACAGAACTAGGTCCTTTTGGTGTTTTAGGAGTCTTTTCCTGTTTCTTGAAGGATTCTTGCCCTTTTGATCTTGGCGTTGATGGTTGTGAGTCTTTTCCATTCTGGTTTGATTTTTGTGCATTTTTGGCTAGAGAATCTTGTATCAATTTCTTCATTAGAGATTTTTCTTCCGTTTCTTCATCATCCTCATCATCTTCATCAGCAGCAAGTTTTACTTTTTTCTGTGGAATCTTGCTGTCACCTCCAGGGGCAGATCTCTCTTCAGATATTCTTAGGAGTTTCACATCTTCTTCCTCTTCCTCTTCCTCTTCCAACTCTGCATCTTCTTCCATAGCTACTAAATGCTGTCCACTAATATGCACAGCCCTGAACCACACTTCAACCTTAAGACAACAGGTGGTGTAATTTCAAAGTTCCCAAGGGAAACCATTGGCTGTGCAGACATTTTCAAAGTTGCCAGTGTTACTTTAATTGGACTGCCTTCATAATTCATAGCATCTGCTTCAACAAGGTGCAATTCAGCCTTTGCACCAGCCCCTAAACTGACTGTTCTTAATTACAACTGATGCTCATTTTCACTGTTATCCACCTCAAAGTGGTAATCTTCGTTGGCCTTTAGTTCACAACTGAAGAGATAGTTCTGGGGCCTCAGGGGGCTCATGTCCATATCCACTACATCTTCCATGGAGTGGTGGCACTCACTTAGGTGGGAGAGAACAGGGATGGAAGTGAATGAACTGCTGCTCCACAGAATAGACATGCAGGATGAACTCATGCCAGGGCATATCCATGTTTATAGCAGTATAATTCACAATAGCTAGGCTCTGGAATCAGCTTCTCTGTGCAATAGCAGACAGATAAACAAGATATGATGCATCTGCATGATGGGATATTAGCCAAAAGAAGAATGAAATCATGTCATTGGCAGGAAAATGGATGGGTCTTGAGACGATCATGTTATGTGGAAAAAATCAGACATATAAAGTTAAATACAGCATGACCTCTTTTACACGAGAAAGCTAAAATATGACTAAATTAAAGAATGAAATAAAGGAGAGATGATAGGAAATAGAAAGGTAGATCTTCTGAAGATAGGGAGGGGATCAGGAAAAAGAGGAGAAGAAAGCAGAGTAAAGGGATCCAAAATGATCAACACACCTTCCAATTCCCCCACATGAATGTAACAATTATGTACTACAAATATACACTAGCGAACAAAACAAAACACAAAAAGTGCAACCTTCATTTTGCCTGGAACTATAATGCATCTTATTTTCCTTACAGCAGACAATACCCATATGACAATTCTGGCTACATCCAACATAGTTTTCTCCAGAGGTTTTTACTTTTCTGATCTAAGAGACAGAAGGCTTAATTGGACATGCTTATCTCTTTCTTCTTTTCTTAAATCAAGGTGTAAGGCACTAAGCTAAAGCACCTCATGATAAGATAGTAAGCAAGAGACATAAGCCAACACCAAGGTGGCAGAATAAAGGAAGACAGGATAACCCCACCAAGTACCTGAGCTGACCAGTATTTGCCTATCTCTAGACTTCTTGTTATATGGAAAAACAAAACCATACTTGCTTTATTACTCTTTGATAGATCTTTTCTGTTATAGTTTAGCCAAAATGATCCTTTAGTTGTATGTGGCATATTTATCTGGCACACATGTATGTTTTATACTGCTGTGTAGATTTTTGATAAACTCACTATATTGTTTTGAAAAAGTAATAGCTACAAAAGTTTGAAACATGAAGAGATGGGATGAGTAGAAGCTAAAAGAGACAGCTCTCAGCCACATGCTGAAAGAAGAGGTGGGCGTTGGAAGCAGGTCTCTGAAGATGCCAAGCTCCGTGCTTGTGACCTGCTGAGGCTGCTTCATAACAGGGTGCTTGTGCTTCTGCTGGAGCCCATATCCATTGATCTGATAGCGATGTGGGTGGGGGCCTCTCACCACTGCCCGCTGAAGATGTCATCCTGGAGGAACACACTTTTGTGGTCTCAGTTGATAGTGTCTTACTTCCTAAGATGATTTTGCAACCTGTAGGCACAACACTGTCTGCCTTTCTCAGTGCTGCTTCAAATGCCACTTGGGCACATCTCTCACCATCCTTCTTTGATCTTGGTTATTTGCCCAACCAGAGAGAAGAATACGCTTTCTGTGTGTTTGAGGAACATTAAGGAGCTTGAGCATCAATGACTGGAGTAGACTGAGAGGGAAAGGAGGAGGCAAAGATAATGATATAGAATGAGGAACTTGTTAAGTCCATAGAAACCTTGATAAGGATTTTAGTGTTATTCTCTGGGTGACAGTAACTGCCTGGCCTTGAGTGACTGATATTAAAAGAATTACACTAACTTATGCATGGATAAAACACTTTCTGTAGACATATGGCTTGATCTTGGGTTATAGAAATGGAAATGGTAAGAAGTGACATGTCCTTGACATATTTTGAAATTAGAGGCCAGAAAAGTTCCTAGTGGATTGGACATTAGGTTTGAGGAAAAGAGAGTAGTCAGGGGTGGGTCTAAGGATTTGTACTGTATTGCACCATATTGGTGCCATTGGTTGTTTTTTGAGAAGACAGACCATATAAAGAAGCATGTCTGCTGTGGAGAGCGATGCATGTTAAGCAAGTGGTTTTCATAGACTAATTATGAATGATTATTTGATGACTATGTGAGGATGTGGGGTAAAGAGAATGCAAATTCCCAAAATGCATTGCCCCAAATGACACACTAAACAATTTCTATACACCTGAGTCCAGATGACAAGGTATCACAGGAAACTAAAAGAGTTAAGAAACACATTCAAAGACAAGAACAATGATGTGTTAGGCATTACAATCAGACACCCTAAGATTTAGCTTTTTAATCTTAATTGCATCACCAATACATCCGTAGGTTATCAAGAACTTGGTAATGTTTGGCCAACTATCTCAGCCTAAGTAATGTACCAATTTAATGCAGACAATAAAAAACCAATCTCCTTTATGATTTTCTCCAAAACAAACAAAAATATGCACACACATATAAACATTGTTGCCATGCAGGACAGCATTGTAACAAGTGGCAAAGGGCTCTAGGGAACTGATTGCCCCAAGTGATCCTGCTACTCAGGTCTGAATACTGGTTTTGATGCTTAATAGCTCTATTAACCTCTTTGAAAATGGGAAATATAGGCTGTTAAGGTCATTCAAAGAGATAAGCCCTGTAAATCTCTTAGCAGAGAGTGTGATACACAGTATCAGTGCAATAAATATTGGTTAGCTTTTTCCCTTAAATTCACAAAAGTGTGAAATATGGGTACACATAACCCACTGAGCACATCAAGTTCTTCCCTATGCACTGAGAAGCTTATGAGCACACACTGTAGTGAATCTATATGTATAATATGCACACAAACACACACACATAATTTTACTTAAAATTTCCCATTCCTTCACTGCCCATCTTGCCTTTCTCTGTACTTGAACATGCCTTCAAAATGTTTTTAAGAATGAAAAGATTTTCTCTTTCTTTTAAAACCTTGCTGTTACTGTTGACGCCAGCCATGGTTCACAGCTGGCTGTCCTGAAAATGAGTGACAAATACCCTTAGCAAATCACTTTCTCTAAAAATAGACCTGCCCAAAAGATCTGTAGCTTCAATTTCTATTTCCATACACTTTAGAGAGAAAGAAATCCATTCTTTTAGAGACTTAGTGCTAATCTATCACAAGCAAGCAAAGTGACTCAGTGAACATGAACAAATCTCTCTCAAGTTCACAGAATGTCCTAGTTTTACCTTGTCTGTTTATTGGATTTATATAAAACAGAAATGTAAGGCTGACAGACTTTACCAGATAGTGCCAGTTGAATGTTCATTCTGTTGGGTTTTATGGAGTCATTTATAAGAGTAGTCTGCCTTAGTAATTTAATGCGTGACTTGCTCTCTCTACTTCTCTAAGATCCACATGGATGAATTTAGTGGATACAAGATAACTTTCAAGTCATAGAATCAGTGTAGAATCAGGTGGGTTGTTCTTATCACTGCAGGCCAATTAATCTTTTCATAAAATAATTTTCCAGCAGATCGCTTGGCTCTCTGAGTCAAGGACAAGTAATTTTACATCATCTATACTGCTGATTGTGTGTGTGTGTGTGTGTGTGTGTGTGTGTGTGTGTGTGACAGAAAGAATAACAAAAAAATGCAACAGCACCAAAACAGTCTTTTTCATATTGGGAATCTCAGTACTGTTAGTTGAATGCCAATAAAGACTAATTCTATTTACCTCCTTATGATCTTTTATGAACACATCAACTAAAGCTTTATTTGAATTACTATGCTCCACTGATTTGGATAGGGAAAGGAGCATTTAGGCAAGATCTTAAATGAAGTCATTAACAGATCTTCAAAAATCTGTCACTGATACACTTGTTCTGAATTTTCAAACTGAAGAATACTGAATTTGGAAGATTAAAAAATATGTCAAGCCTATTTGTTTATACTAGATGTTTTTCAGTAAAATCAAGGACAGCATATTTAAAAAATTTCATACTTGTGAACTTGATATTATTCCCTACCTGGCCAGAGGGAACTCTTTTGACACAGTTGCTTTTCTTTATTCTTTTTTTTTTCCCCATAATTTTATTGAGAAACAAATAGCAATGAGACAGTTTCAAACCAAACTGGTAGAAGAGTTTCAAATTAACACTTTGCATACATTCTTCCTAGTGGTTAATTGTTGTATAAGATGTGGACATGATAGCCTATTTACAAACATTATTAGAACAAATCCCTCTATTCATTAACAGAATGTAACTATCCTAACCATTTTGAATACACAGACACAAAATGGACACTCACCTGTATCCCCTTTTTTGTTTAGTTCCATCATTTGAATATTATAGGTGTGTTAACTCAGAAAAATATTCTAAAAGAGTCCAAGTAGTCCATAATATTATTGGGTCTTCTGCTTCACTGGCAATGTCAGAAATTGTTGACCTGAGTCCCCTACAGCTCAACATAACAGCATGGCTTTACTTCTTATATTTCATTTTTATACTTTTTTACTGGATGGTTAAGACCAAGATAAAGCAAGACCTATGCAACAAGAATTGTAGCTTTTGGGTCTGATAAGTTCAGTGAAATCCCCTCAGGATTTATCCTGAGACCGTGTACCTCAGATTGTAGATCCTTTGTCAGTGTCAGCCATGTGGATGAGTCACAGCCATTGCTTGGCCAATGTGCTCTCTGTGAAAGCCTGAGAGAATGTTTTCTCTCCATGTGACTCTCCTTAGGCACACTCCACATCATCGATCACTTTCCTCTTTGGCCCCATAATCTCCTTGATCAGAAAATTTGTGACACAACTGAGTTACATGACATTACAGTACAAGTTCTCATATGTCCTGAGTCTTAGTTGACTTTGGAAGGCTAGGGCCAAAATGTTGGCTTTCCTTGCGGCCCTCCTTTTTCTCTAATTTTGGTCTGCAAACTTAGGTTCTTAACCCTCCAGAAGAGAAGTTTATTGTTATTATCATATAACCTAGGCTGTTAAGCTTAACCTCACTATGTCTGAATATCAAACATTCTAGGCATAACATGGAAGAGGTATTTTTCATCAAGTATTGATATGTTGAACTTTAAGCCCTACAGAATATGATGAAAAACATTTAAAATTAGAATACATTTTAAAAATAGGCATAAAGCATTATATAATTCTTATGTTTACAAATAAGTAAAAAATCTAATCATATACAACCTTGAAGCAGGACAGTCCCATAACATTCCTTTTCCTGTTTCCTGCCTTCATTCACCACACCGTGTTTTCTGAACAATCATCTACCCGAGAGACAGCATAGCAGCAACTGGCATGTCATGACAAGCTGCCCATATTCAGAAGACCAGAATGACAGGCACCGAACATGAACCTACTATTACAAATTACAGTTGCTTTTCTTAACATGATTATCATTATCATCATGATTGCTACTTCATTATCTCCAACTCTAATACATGAAGGGAACCACAATACTCATTGTATGCAGCATTGGGTGACATAATTAAAGGCTAAGGGATACACACATAATCACTTATATGACTAGATTCAAGCATTAGAAAACTCGACTCAAACAATAAGAAAATTGTCTCATATAACATGAAGCTCTAATGCAAACAGACTAGGAATTAATATAACTCCAATGCAGGGGCCGAGGATTCAATTCCCAGGCCCGCCATGCTGGCCCTGCCCCAGGGGCACACTGAGACCCCTATTAAGACTGGGCATGGTGGCACATGCCTGTAATCCCAGCTCTTGGGAGGTTGTAAACAGGCAGATGACTAGTAGTCCGATCTAGTAGTAAGACCCTGAATATCCTGTAGACTCTTTCCTAAAATATAAATAAATACATAAATGAATAAATAAAAAATATAGCACCAAAATGATGTCAATAGGATTTGGTGTTTTTTCTATCATTTTAATTTTTTAATTTGTCTTCTTCATCCTAGCCTTAAGGCTGGCTTAGTTCATGATAAAAAATGGCTGCTGTTTGCAAATATTCAGCAGCAGAAGAGTAATGGCACCTTCTTCGTCTTTTTTTAAAAAAAAATATAATGAAAACTTTTTGCAGATCATCATTAGAATTTTCTCAGGTCTCATTGGCCAGAATTATAACAAATGTCTTTCCTAAACCAATGGCTCGCAAAGAGAATGGAATTATCATTAGAACAATTAGTATTTGGCTCTTTTGTTCTTGGGATGAAAATGATTGCTATGGCTTGTGATGCCCCCCCACACCAAAGCTTCGTGGAGCGATAGAGTGTGGCTGGGTCTAGAATGTGTGACACTGGAATTGATATGGTACAATGTTAGGATCAAGACCACTAGGATTATGGGTGTGAGTTCTACTTTCTTTGAGTAGCCTGGATAAGACAGAGGGGATAGAAAGAGCTGTGTTGAGCTCCTATTATTTGTTATCCTCTACTTATCCTAAACGTTTTCTTCCACAGTCCCTGTCTGCTATACCACCCTATCTTGGAGCCAGCCAATAATGGACTGAAATCTCTAGAAACAGCTCAAAATCTTTTTCTACTTTAACTTTAGGGGTTGGGTATCTTTTTTTAAGTGTATTTGGTGCAGGGTCTCACTATGTATCTCAGACTCATAGTGATCCTCCTGTTTTCAGCCTCCCCAGTGCTGGCATTACAGGCATGCACCACCATGCCCAATCTCTGTTGCCAGCTCAGCACACCTGGGGGTGGGGCTGGAGCCACAGATGGTGTCAGGGATCGAACCCTCAGTCTCTGCACTTGCCAAGCAGGTGCTCAGTCTGCTGAGCTAACTCGCTGGCCCCTATGTTGGACATCTTGTCTCAGTAATGAGAGAAAATTAACTAAGGCAATGATTTTATTGCAAGGGGTTGGATAGCAGAACAATATGGTCATTTTACTTTAAAGGAGAAAGAGCAGTTGAAAGCTGTGGGATATGCAAATAACAGGGTCTTCTATGCATACAGAGACCCCTGGGGGAGATGACAATGACTGGACTAATGGTAGAAGAAAGAGCAGGAGAGAAGAGGAAAATTTGGACAAAAAGATGATGATAACCAGGACTCTAGAGTACTGCATGGCCTGTGAACATGGTGGAATGGTTCACTCCATAGCTTATATTACATGAGAATGGCAATGGGCTAGTCACTCAGATGATTCCTGTGTTATGTTATGAAAGATCCCATTCTAGCACAAGGAGTGTGCCTGGAATTGACCTTGGAGAAGGAGGCTCACATGCTGTGGACTTAGAAGAGTGACAGAGCAAAGGTCTGAGTGGTTGTCAGTTCCTGAGAGCATCCCTTGGCTTGACCTGCATGGAAACAAGGATTTCAACTAGAGAGCTTCGAGGAAACAGCTTTTTCCCACAACCAGTAAGAGTGGAAGAGGACTCTACCACTTAAATGAGACTGTAACTGGGAACAACTTAATTTCATTCAACTAAGGTGGGAAGCAGAAGGGCCAACTAAACTTTACTCAGATTCTAGGTCAGAAACTGAAATGAAAAAATTCATATTGATTTAAGTTTCTTATTTTTTGGTTTTGTATTATGCTGCACAAACAAACAACCTAAATATATCCACTTTGAATTGTCCAGTGAGTGAAGAATATATTTCTTTAACATAAGGAAGGCTCACTGAAGGCTCATGTCATCTAGTGTCACCTAAGTGAAACACGATGGGGTTCACGAGGTTGCTCCTCCAAAGGTATTAAAGGCTTCATCAAATGTACAGATACTGTCCTTCCTGGGTATTTTCCTGTGAAGATGGTGCTCTGCGGCTGGCCTGTCATTTGGCTGAAGCTGCTAATGAAATGGAATTCTGAAGCATTATGACCTCCTAGTTCTCACCCCCAAATTATAGCCCTCCTCATTATGGTGTCTGGCTTGCTCTGCCTAATTAGAATCTGGGGAAGATACACCCAACAGGGTACCTCTGAGCACCGTCAGGATTAACTGTCGCATTCATACAGCAGAAAAGGTCTTGTATTTTGGTGTGTGCTTAATGTTTTGTTTTAGTTTTCAAAGTAAAACCAGCTTTATCAATATTGTGCTATTAGTGGTATATAATTCAGTCCTTTTTAGGCTTAAAAATGTCATGTAACTGTTCAGCTAGACTCTATCAGCAATTTTATTTAGTGAACATACAGTTTATGCTAGGTACTGTGCTAGTAACTGACATGTGTTTTTTTCATTTAAATTTATGACAACACTGAAAATGAAATAATGTAAGTCCCTTTTGATTTTAAAGAGGTTAAAAAATGTGCTTAAATAATCACTTTTGATTGGCAGACTCAAGAATCAAATCTAAATCCACATTTCTTATTTTTTCATATATGAATTTTTGTTATTCTCTAAAGTTGTTTCCAGGTACCAGATACACTGTGATAGACATGATATTATAGCAGGAATTGGTAAAATTTTGCTCTAATAAGCCAGATAGGCATTGGATTAAGCTTTGAGGGCTGTACGATCTGTCACAGCTATTTAATTCTGACTTACAGCATGAAAAAGACCATAGATAATATGTAAATTAATGAGCATGACTGTGGTATAAAATTTGATTTATTAAAAAAAGAAGAACAGTGAGTTAGATTTGGCTTATAGGCTGTGGTTTGGTGATCCTTGGTCTGGACAGAACAATGATTTTATAACTCATCAAGGTTAGTGGAAAAAGATGTGCCCATGGCCAGGTATGGTGTAGCATGACTATTAATTCCAGGAGCCTGGGAGGCTGAGCAAAAGGATCACAAATTTGAACCCATCCTGAGGGAGACCCTCTCTCTCTTTTTTTTCTTTTAGTAAAATTATTTTATTGCTCAAGCTGCCCTAGATTTGGGCATTTGGAAATCCTCTAAGTTGGCTCCTCTTCTCGTTAGACACAACACCATCCTTCTGTGAGCCTTTCTTCACCTGGCACAGAAGATATTTGAAGCCATTGTGCTCTCTGCCTCAGGCTTCCTGGAATTAGCATTTCTCTAAGAAACCCTGTCTGGTTCCTTTCACTGGACAGTGATATTCAGAACTGGCTTTCATTTTCCAGTTATTTAACCTTTGTACACACATCATTTCTGAATTATTAAAGCAGATCCAGGTTTACTAACTAAAGTACAGTAGTTGTGTACAACATTTCAGGTTGCTTAACTGTTTTCATTTGTTATGCCCTCTGGTGTCACTGTTATTGGTAATACAGTGAGGCTTATGTTTTATTACTTATATTCCATTTGGGTCTTCCTTGACTATTGTGCTGATTGGCTTTAATTATATATTTTGGATAGTGAAACATTATGATAGTGTAAGAGCTCGAGCTGTGTACAGAAGCAATATTACAAGGATGTCGCTTCTCTGTAATCTTTACTACCCATTTCAGTCTCTTGTTTTGCCGTTCTGATTCTACTAACTCTCCACAAGTAAACTAATCTCATGAGTTTCTGGTTTAGCTTTCCAGAATGTTTCTTTTATTTTTTTTTGTTTGAGTTATTCATTTATTATTCTTTTAGTTGCTATAGCATCCATCATCATATACCATATTATATTCCTGGCATTAATTTTTGGCAACATTTCCTGTTTTTATTTTTCAATCTTGATAAGTATTTAACAACTTTACTGTCTTTTTTGAAGAATAGATTAATGCACCTTTGCTTTTCATATTGTTTCATTTTTAATTATGATGATTTCTACATTTACCATTAATATATAATTGCTACTGATTTATTTCTAGTGGCTTTCTTGTTCTATTTTCTTGAGATGGGAAACTTGATTATTCATTGGATATTTTTCCTCTTTTCCAATAAAAGAGTTAATGCTATTAATTTGTCTATCAATAATGATTAGTCATATCATCCAGATTTTCTCATATTGTGTTTTTATATTTTCCAATTCTATTTGTTTTTTGTTTCTTTTTTTCCCACTTCTATAGACTTTATTTTACCAGAAATCATGTCCCAGCCCTAATAGCTTTTGCCACATTGCTTGCTATTTTCCTCTCAACTCTGATGTTCTCTGCAGTTGCCCAGGAATCTTTTTCTTAAGTACACTTTTTTTTCCAATTTGTTCTAATAGTGTTTATAAATAGGATATCATGTTTACATCTTGTACAGCAATTAACCACTAGGAAGAATGTATGCAATGTGTTAATTATTGAAACTGTCCTACCAATTTGGTTTGAAACTGTCTCATTGCTATTTGTTTCTCAATAAAATTATGGGAAAAAAATAAAGCATACTATATTCCGACCTTGTCTCTTTAAAGACAAACAAATTATAAAAGGAGGTAGACACATAGCTCATACTGGGCCCAATCCCAAGTAAGTTCCCCACTATGAGGTCGGGAGAAAAGAATAAAGAAGTCCGGAGGAGGAGGCAGAAGAGAAGGAGTAAGAAGGATAACAATCAGAAACAACTCTGAGTGACTTGGATGGGGATATGAGAGTTTCCCATCAGTTGCCTGAGGCATTTGCTGGGACTGTGCCACTGGTCAGCATCTCCTTCTGTTCACTCATTTGTTTTTCTCGGTTCCTTTCAAGACTTGTTCCCACAGCCCATCTCAGTCAATTCTTGTGGGTAAACATCTATCTGTGTTTGAGATGACGTAAGCAAAATGTTAACTTGACATACCAAGTAGAAAGAAGGGTTGAGAAAGAAGGCTTTGCAAACATAGATCACAGTAGTTTATAGTACTGTGTGGACTGTGCCAGTAGAGGTGGAAAGTAGAGGAAAAATGCGACAGTTCTTGGGTGAGAAGGAAGACAGAGCAGAATGGAAGGACAGGGAGTTTATGTAGTTCACAGTTGTTGAGTGTGGTTGTGGTTTAGGAACTAGCTAGCTATGAGGCTGATAGGAAGGCAAGGGCAGACCATGACAAGCCTTTGACGAGCAAGCAGGTCTACATCTGAAGATGGAGCAGCAGCCTAGAGGCCACTTGGGCAGCAAGGGGACTCTTCACCTTATGACACGAGAAGTATAAGGTGCACTAGACTCTGTGGAGAGGGCTATGGGAACTGTGCCTTCTGGGAAGTACCTGCCTCAATGAGTCGCCAGGCAGAGGAACTGTGCAGGTTCTCAGAACATGAGGGAACAAGAGAGCTTGGTTGTCTCTGAAGTTTTCAGAGAACACAGAAGAAAGTTAAGGGACTAAGAAGCTGGCCCAGTAAGCAGCATAGCAGGCTTCCGGATCAGTGGAGATAAGCTGGAAGTGGCGGGGCTGGCTCTCGATCTAGGCAAGGGTGACACTGGGTGACAGCTTATATGAGGTGCTCCTCCACTGAGGTCCCCCATGAGTTGGCGATCTGATGATTCTCTCTGCACTGGTTATCTGTGTGGAGCAGTACCCTCACTAGGGTAGTCACAGTTAAATGTACCAGGACTCTAGGAGCCAAGAGGGAGGAAGGTTGGGGTTTGAAACTGTGGACAAAGGCATAAAAGAAGTGATTCCTGTGAGCTGTTTTGCTGGCACTAGTTTCTTCTTGGAGCCCAACGAGAACTTTATTTATTTCTTATATTATTTTTTATTGATACTGGGTCTTGCTATGCAATTTGGACTCATAATGATCCTACTCTGTCAGCCTCCCCAGTGCTGGGATTATAGGTGTGCACCACCATGGTGCTCCTGGGATTCCTGAGCTGGCACAGCATGTGGTACCTGGATCCTTGTGCTTGACAGGTGGGTGCTTAGTTAGACCACCAGGGTAACTCCCCAGCCCTAGAACTTTAAAACACTATCTATCCTTTCCTATTTCAGTTTTTAAAATAAGCAATTCAGATCATATAAGTGTGTGTGTAATGAATAAAGGAAATAACAGCATCACCAATTTGTACACAAAAACAAAAATCAATGCTAGTTTGGTATGTGTGATTCTAGGACAATTTCTGAGAATTTGTTAACGAAATATATTATTCATGTATTTTTTATATAGTTGAGTGTATAATTTTATCCTGTGACTTGCTGTATTTATGTCAGATTATGAGCATTTTACATACACATTTTATTAATATTTTTCTGTTTATTACACTTAATCACTATAATATTGATAGGAATTTAGAGCTGTCCTAATTATTTTATTATAAGCACTGTTACAGTGAATGTTATCATACATATATTCATATGCAGGTACATTTATTAATAGTACAATTAAAATAATATTTATGGTCTTTTATGGGCTGAACACTATGCCAGTACATTATGTACTATCTCAGGTAGTTTTCACAATAACCCCTTGAAGATTTCAATAATCTTTCATTGATTTCCACAAAAAGATAGTGGAATAGGCTTACTAATTTTCATTTTAATAAAAGTTTTATTGTTATAAGATTAGAATCAACTACAGTTTACATATTTACTTATGGTGGATTAACATCTTTTTAATATTGAGTGTTATCATCTAAAAATATCGGATGTTTGCATTTACTTTATAAATTTGCCTTCCCAAAATGTTTGTTATTTAGATTTCTATCACTGTGACAAAATAACCGATATAAACAATTTAAAGGGGGAGAGATGAGTTGTGGCTCATGGATTTGGAGGCTTTAGTCTATGATTGGCAGGGCGGCAAGCCAGAAATAGAGTAGAAAGGCATGGTATGGAAAAGATGGTCACCTTAAGGCAGCCAGGAGCAATGCAGGCGAGAAGGCCTGGAGGAAGGCAAACCAGACACAGCCTCCACTTGGTGACGTCAGAGCCCTCCTGACCCAGTCACTCCCCCACAGCCCATCAGCTAATGAGTGAGCCTTGTGCATGAGTTCAGACGGTAGTAGTGGTGTTTGAAGTCCCATCAATCATTGTTTGCATGTGTTGTCACACTGGACCACCATATTTCTTGTCAAAAATACACTTACATGAGTCACAGTTATTGTTGGTATACCAAAATTAATTGAGTTTGCATTTTGAGCTCATAGCATACTAAATTGTCTAATTAGTCATAAAAATGTCAAATGAGAATTTGAAATAGACTTTCCCGTAAGTTGCTAATAATGATAATTTTACCTCTGCTTCTAATATCTGTCCTGATTATTTTTGCTAACTTAGGAGTCCTAGGACAATGCTGAATAAAACAGGCAGTAGTGTTCTTTGTCTCATTTCTCACCTTATGTGGACTCATGATTTACAGTTCCTTGGGGAAGTTGCTACAGATTTTTGATGATCCCTTTTGATGAAATAATTTCAGTTGAACAGGAATCATCTTGATAATTAGGAGCTCCAGTTAATTCTGTATCAGTAGAGAATAGAGGGCTGGGGACATACAACAGTGGCATAAACACCTGCATGGCAAGCTCAAGGTCCTGAGTTCAATCCCTGGTACCCCCCACCCAATTTTTTAAATTTGCTATTTATTTGGTACAGGGTCTCACTACACAGCTCAGACTCTAGTGATCCTTCTGTGTCAGCCTCACTAGCACTGGGATTACAGGCATGTGCCACCACCCCCAGTTTTGGTGGCCAGCTCAGTGAGCGCAGTGTCCCAGGGCCAGCATGACATGTGGCACCGGGGATTGAACCTGGGTCCTTGCACTTGTCAGGCAGGCGCTTAGACTGCCAAGCTAACTCCTCAGCCCTGTTTTTCCTTTTGTAGGGTACTGTCTCCTTGTTTCTGACAGCAAGGAAATAATAGTTTCTTTGGTTTCAGATTAAGGAGTTATATTTTAAATATACTGGTGGTGTCTGAATACTTTTTCCCAGAGTTTAGTTTGTCTTTATATTACTGTGAGAGAGATCTACTGACTTTTTTCAGAGTCATCCACATGAGATGACCCTGGATTGCAGGTTGAATATGTTTTTTTTCTTAGAATCTGAAACCATGGCATCCATGACTTGGACTATCAGTCTGCTGCTTCTCTGACTCTCATTATAAGAAAGTCATTTGCTTTTTAATTTTGGGAAACATTTAGGGATTTTCTTCTACCCTTGTAGTTTACAAACATTACTTAATTCTTCTGTGTATACACAGTCCTTTTACTTTCCTTTTTCATTTTCCATGTATCATTTTTACATTTTTCTTTTTTCTGTTTGGCACTTCTATTTTATTTTTATTGCTCAGTATTTATTATTTTCTATTTTTTAACATACAAACTTTATTTTGCCAACCAGTATCTCATGTTTTTCCTGATGGGAAAATTCTAGGATGAAAAATTCTAGAAGAGCCCACAATACAGCACTTAGACTTCCTATATCCAGTTAAGAGTGTAGAAGCAGGGAAAACTCCAGGCTGGTTTTGGGTGGGAAAAGTGATGAAAATTTCTGTCTAACAGTCCATGTCAGCTTTCTAGCTCTGCTGAAATGCCCTTACACTCTCCATCATCTCTAGCTTCCCCGTATGACAGAAAAAAACCCACTCATCTCCTACATACAGCACCGTGGTGGCCGCGGAGCAGGTGTCCTTTGAGTGCCAGCCAGACCTCTGAGTCAGCATAATGGCACGGCATTGTGCAGAACTTGGCTGAGTATGTCTTGCCTCCTCTCCAAAGGAGCCCGGGTGGATTCTTGGGCATGGAATTACTCCCTGTAATTGTGGATTAAGCTCTGTAAAGTAGATTGCTCCTATCTCTATGAATAGCATAAAATCTGCCTCCAAAAGTTTAGCTAATTCCCCACAAACAAGTACTTGAAAAGCAGAATACTGTGTCTTTTTTTCTGGTGGGGGGGAAGGGTGAAGTACTTGGGAAAAGAGGATGGTTTTAACCCTTCCCTCAAAAAGCTATGGTTCTACAAATTCACTCATATATATCCATTTTCTAGAAAGGTTTTCCTTGCTGCAACCACAGTATCCCAGAATCTAGCTTCCCTCAGGCTGAAATACAATCCCTATTAACTTTACAGACATAGTGTATCAACACACTACACAACTCTGTTGTCTCACAAACCGAGACATGGGCAAAGGAGTGAATCTCATGGGGATTTGTCTTTTTCTTACATACAGTCTACCTAGCAGTACTCTGAGGTCTGCGGTCTGGGATGGAGTCTATGGGCAGGACATGGTAGATGACCTGATGGTCCCAGCCCCCTTGCTAAGTAGGGAGTGGTTGAGTGGGGACCAAGTGGTATCTCTCACAAAGTCTCTATGGGCTCTGCTTCTAAACACCTCTGAAAGGCTCGAGTCCAGCACAGCCAGGGAGCAGTCTTCACTGAGGGAGGCCAGGAAGGGAATGTTGTGCAGGGAGAAGAGCAGTCTGGTGACACACTGGGTGTGCACAGCTGAGCTGAGGGCACAGCTCAAGTGCTTGGTATCCACAAGGGACACCACACTGTTCTCATCACCAAAGATAAAGATTTTGCTCTGCTGAGGATGCCAAGCCAGGGAGGTAGGAAGGTAGCCAGGGGCACCACAGCCCATCTGTGATGCTGGCTTAGGACATCGGGTATCCCAGAGGAAAATTCTATTGTCCTTATTGCATGAAAGAAACGTGGAGTCCTTGTGGGGAGAGGCAGCAGCACAAGTCACCTGCCCTGCATGAGCTTGGTATGAGTTTAGTACCATCTGCTGAGCAAAGTCCCAAATCTTGATGTAAAAGTCTTTGCTACTCCAACAGCTTGTGTGCCAGAGCTGAGGACAGCAACTGTAGACCCAATGTCATCGTGCCCAAGCTTGCAGAACTTGCTGACAGGTATCTCATTCTCATCCAACTCCCACAATTCAACCACACCTGAATCAGAAGCCACTAGGATACCTCTGTCCCCCACCCGCGTGAGGTCGGCCACTCTGGCCTCCCTCTGGACTCCAGCGGAGCAGAAGCCTTCTCTGGGAGCAGCACGTGGGTCTTTGAAAAGCCAGAGGGAGCCGGCCCAGCAGCGACCACTAAGGCTGGAGGCCCCGGCAGAGGCGACCATCAGACGGATATCGTGCCGCCTCCCACTGCCACTCCATATAGGCGGGCGCATTAGGAGGAGGGTTCCATTCGCGGGCCACCGTGTCACTGGGAAGTTGGGGTTTCCTTCCGCATCTTCACGGTTCCAAATCCCACCTGATCTCAAATCGGATGTGGGCCTGATTCAGCTGGGGCGGCAATTCCCACCAGGTGCACCTCCTGCTCAGTATTTGTTGAGTCCACTTAATTTGAACACATAAATGCAATTTTCTTCTGTTTTCTTATTCTTGTTTTTAAAAGATTTTCTTTTCAATTATCTTTTCATCTTCATTTTAGTCATTTTCTCCTAGTGGATCTGACTGCTTGACCTTCATCTATTTTCATTATCTCTAGACCTTTCTTTATATAAATTACCTGTTCTCTGCAGCATTTTGGGAAGATTCCCTACTCTATCTTCCACTTCACTTATTTTCAGATTTGCTTTTTCTATTTTTGAGGCCCTGTATTTATTTTCTTTTCTATGTATTTGGTACAGGGTCTCACTATGCAGCTTAGACTCATAGTGATCCTCTTGTTTTCAGCCTCTCCAGCGCTGGGATGACAGGTATGAGCCACCATACCCTGTGAGACCTTATATTTCTTTGCAAATCAATATGTATTAACTTATTTTTTAATTGACATGTGAAAAATTAATTAGAAATCTTATTTTTAAAAACCATTGTATAGGCATCAATTGTCCCTTTTGTTTAAAAACTTTTTTTTATACGATCATAGTACTTGAATCTCTCTGAAGATACTGATGAAAGGGTTTGAAGTTAGTCCTGATCCCTGCACTCTCTCTCTCACTTCTCTGGGTTAATTTTTTGGTTTGTGCACACTTTGAGTTGTTTGTTCATATTTCAGGATGAAGACATGGCATGGCCAGGTAAGGAAGCAGAGAGAGTTTCTTTTGCAATGGAGCTCTGAGTGCTGAGATGGGAAAGCTGACAGGCAGACTCTGCTTTAAGATACACAGGGATCATGCTGCAGGGCTGTGCCCTGAACTTTAATGAGCTCTGGATTTGGTTTTCAAATTCTTCAAATTCTTCAAAATTCTTCAAATTCTTAAAAATATTTGAACAAAGAGCCTCTATTCCTTGTGCCTGGGCCTGGCACATTATGTAGGTGGCTCTGTGTGCTTTTATTCAATTCACTGAAGAATCCGTATTTCTCTCTTTCCAGTAGACAGGAAGGAAACAAGTTTGCAGGTGCCTGAGGGTGGCGTCTGGGGAATCCTCAGCCTGTTCAGGGCTGCAGATCTCTTAGCATTACATCTACCGAAGTTTGTAAAGCAGCTGGTTCAGGCTTCCTTAGGTTCCCTGTAGTATTTCTAACTATAGCTGCAACTTGACACACATGCTATTTTTTATCTAGGTCTCTTTAAAGTAGCTTTCTGTAAGGTTTTGGAACCAAAGCAACTTATGGACTTTTATCAGTGACTATTTTTTTTAAAGGAATGTGCATGTTTCTGAACATAAAAAAACTTCTAGAAGTATGCTAGAAAAGGCAGGATTATCATGTGGGTGGGCAATGTTTGTACTGGGATGGGAAATCCCTGCCAAGGATATGCAGGGCTAGGAGGTTCTCTACCTTTTCATGACCTTCTGCTCTGACAATTCCACAAAGGGTAGAAACTGGTGTCTACAAGTGAATATGACTCCAAAATGTGTAGACAGGAGGTATAGGAATAGGAACAGTTCAAAGATTTGACTCCCTAGTATTTAAAAAAGAATGCAAAATGTGGCATTGAGTTTTATACGCTATTCTGAGCCTCCTTATAGGAAGTTGACTTTCTTTGCCTTCCTTAATCAAATCTGAAGCCAAGAAAGGGAGCATAGGGCATGGAAGTCCAGGCCAACCCAGCATGGTCCTGGTACTTACCTCTCTGCCAGCTGAATGAATTATAGCCATCTGTCAAGGAATTTTTGTGGGGTTATAGAGCCTATAGCCAGAACCCTTACATGTCGAGAGACTGTCTGGAGACCTGGTTGGGTCAGGAAAACACCTGTATGTAATTACTGCAAAACAGTCAATTAGCAGAATGCGTGCCACTTCATCCCGAGTACATACTACTACTCTGATGGCTGAGGATGGCTCTTACAGTGATGGCTCTTGTAGTGTGGTTTCTGTATTGATCACATCATCACCACCACGAACATTTCAAAACTGCAAAATCTTGGGCCCTAGTGAAGATCTACTGGATCAGAGTCTGCAGATCAGATCCAGAAATCTATGGTCTAATAGGATTTTTAGCAGATTTAGGTGCACGCTTCTGTTTGAAAATTAAACTGTATCATGGCATTTTTGAAGGTCATTATAAGGCTTAGTAGCTTAACCTACAAGTATATATGGTCTGTACTGTGACTTTGGATTGTAGTATGTATTTTATCATTTGGGAGAAGAACTCAACTTTCTCAGCGTCAGTCTTAATCTTAAAGTCCCGGAATTATCTGTGATTCTCCCATCTCTCTTCCACATTATACAGTAATGAAATAGGATTCAGAGTAATCCATTTATACTCTTAAATTGTTGTATAGCATAGAGTCCTGATAGTAGATGAGCAGCTATTCCTATGTATGTTGCTCTTATATTGTTTCTTGCATATCCACATACCTTATCATCTAACTAGATCTGGAGTATGGTGGCCTATGTTTTGTAGTCAAATGATTTGAATTTGAAACTTATTAGCTGTTATCATGAGTCTCTTTAGGAAACTGCCGTCCTTGCAGGGGATGAGCCAATGAAAGTGAAGAGTTTGCTTCTGGGTCTGTATGGAACAGAAAAGCATTCAGAGGGGAGTCACTGTTATTCACTGGTTAACACTTGTAGGCCTAAAAACTACTTCAGTACCTCATAAGCACATTAATCCTTTTCACTCTCTCATCCATCCCCCAACTTGTGTTTTGTTTTCAAAAGCACTTGAGCAATTGTGCCTCCCTATTACAAGGAGTTGTTTGCAGCACAGAGCTGACATTGGTTGGACAGAGATCTCCAAACCCACAGACGTCATCCTGGCAAACTCCAAGTGTGAGCTTTGGTTTGTCCATGACTTAAGGAAAGCTGGTTTGAAAACATGAATGCTTCCAAATCAACTTAGTTATTTCCAAGAGCCCACATTTATGGGTTTTTTATAAATCAAATTAGATATATAAGAAACAGAGCAGATTAGCCTTCTGTCCTCCAGTCACTGCAATTGTGTCAGTTGGCCAGAAGCGGTCATGCCATGCTCCATTCTCCTGCTCCACATGCTTTTGGAGGTGGTGGGTCTCCCAAAGATCTACTGTTTCTGCTGTGTGACTCAGTGGCATGGCAGGGCTCAAATGCAATTGCTGAGCCAGTGGCCCTAAGAGCTTTTCCTCAGGTGTTTACCAATTTACTTTTGAAGTACACTTTAGAAATAAACCAACAAAGTTCTAACTTTTAGAGCTCTGCCTTAGCCACAGCCAGAAGAGGCAGGAACTTCTTACAGTAGAGGTGAGTTGTGGGCACTGGTGCAGATCCTCTCCTGGCTCTTGCTCTTGTCCCTCTCCTGCTTTGGCTAACAGATCCCTGTTTTTTTTTTTTTTTAGAGTTGCCTTTAACTACAGGAACTGACCCTCAGAGAGGTTATCTATTCTTCCCCCTCTTTTCTCTCTCTGGCCAAGGATGAACCAATACAGAGTCCTCACCCCAGAAACAATGGCTGTTGTGAAGAAATTAACCAGTAACAAATGTGGTGAGGCTGTGGGGAAAAATGAACACTTTCTCACTGTTGTTGGAAGCATAGACTGGTGCAACCATTGTGGAAATCAGTGTAGAGATTCCTGAGAAAACCTAGGATTTGAGTTCCCACTCTATCCAGTAACTCACTTTTGGGTATTTCACAGAAGAATTGAAGACATAATACCACAGCAATATGTGTGCATCCAAGTTTATAGAAGTATAATCTGTCATAAATAAATTTTGGGGACAACCCAAATACCATCAACTGAGGAATGCATAAAAAAGATGTGGTAGTATCTTTATACATGGACTATTACTCAGCTATAAACAAAGATAAACCCAAGGCTTTTATAGGTAAATGGATGTACCTAGAAACCATACTCATAAGTGAAATAAATTAGACCTACATATGTAAACATTATATTGTCTCCCTAGTGTAAGAAACAGAAAGTAAATAAAATCCAGAAGGTACAACAGATAGTGAGAAAGTGAAAAGAACTGCTCAAAAGGAAAGAATAACTGGGATGAGAGAGAGAAAAAAAGGAAGATAATTGTATTACTAATTCCTTTTGGTTTATTGAAAGGAATAGTTAATGCTTAATTTTAAAATCAATTTTGCTTGCTCATATCTTGTATGACTTTGAAGATAATAATACACAATACAACAACCAACCAATATTAATGTCACCTTATTTTGAAATTCTGTATTTTTTATTATTATTCTCTTTAAAAAAAAAAAGAAAGAAAACCTATGTGATGGCCAGGTGCAGACGCTTATGCCTGCAAGGCCAGTTACTTGGGAAGCTGAGGCAGGAGGACTGTGTCTGTGGCCAGACTACACCATTTAATGAGATCCTATCTCAAAGTTTAATAAATAAGTCAGTAAATAAAAAAGGAGTGAGGATGTAACTTAGCTTTAGAGTGCTTGCCTAACAAACACAAAGCCATAGGACCAAACTCTTCCCTGCCTACTCCTGTCTCACTGCCTTAAAGCAGGGACAACTCTATGGTATACATTCAGCTCTAGAGTTCCACTGCAAAATCCACTCAATGTGAGACTGAAGTGAGACATTTTTTGTTCAGCTGACCTCCCTTCCTCCCTGTAGGATTTTTCAGAGAACAGACCATCAATAAATTATATATGCAGCACCTCAGGCTCTGCATTTGGTGACCTCATTTTATGGTGAGGTGTAAGATATTAAAAATCTAAACTCCATACTTAGTCAAGTCCCTCACCCCATATGCCAGAAAAAGGCTGCCTCAGGCTCTAACCTATATGATTAAGGGGACCTGTTTTCTTTCTATTCCTTCTTTTTTTCTTTGTTTTTCATCGTATCTTCATAAATGACACTAGAATAATTTTATTACAAAGCTCCTGAGCTGGCAGATAGCACTTTAGTCTGAATAGTGAGAGACAAGGTCAGAGCTGTTGCTCTCCTTTCGAACCTCCTTCTGTCTCACAGGTGCTGTCTTGAGTCTGAAACCAGGTGCAAGGGCTCAGATAGCAAGATCCAGGCTTTTGGTGCAGCTGTCTAACCAGGCTGTGGACAAACTGGAAAGTGAGGGTTCGATTAAGAGCCAGGAAGAGTCCCCATAGAAAGCCAAATTTTGCTCTTGGTATTTTGCTCTTGGCTCCTGTAATGTGTTTAAAATATCTGTTATCATTAACATCATGATTTACTACAAACTGAGTGTGAAGTTTGCTTTTTCTGCTCACTATGTGCAGAACTTACCAAATAGGCAACTTATGAAAGAAACTTTGCCCAAATTACTTTAACCACAAGAACAAACTAACAAATAACCCATGAAACAATGTATATTGCTTTCTGAAACAATCTCATAGAATCCATGAAATCATAGCTTATAGTGATTAAAATCTGCCTATTAAAGGTTTGGTGGGTTGAGCTGTGGTCTGCCATGAGGCCTTGTGATTACACATCATGTTCTTGTACTTAGGGGAAGAAGCATAAGCAGCCTGTTTTAATTTTGTAAACTAGATTCTTCCTCCTTCTCCTTATCTTCTTTCTTCTTCTTTAAATCTTTTATTCATTTGGTACAGGGTCTCACTACACAGTTCAGACTCTTAGTAATCCTCCTGTACCAGCCTCCCCAGTACTGAGGTTACAGGCAAGTGTCACCATGCCCAGTTTTGGTGGCTTGGTTGGTGCCCCCAGGGCTGGCACGGCATGTGGTACCAGGGATTGAACCCAGGTCCATTGCACTTGCCAAGCAGGTGCTTAGACCACTGAACTATCTCCCCAGATCCTATATATTATATTCTTTTCCTTTACTCTTTTTTTAAAATTTCATGTAACTTATTTATTTAAAAAATAAGTTATCAAGTAATTAGAATATTTTTTGATAATTTTTCTCTCTAGTGTATACACCTAAGTATAAGAATTAGAATTTAATATAGCAGTTTAAAAAATCTACTCAGCAGAAGTTGACAATAGTGAAACCTTATATTTGGAGATTTATTTTTCATTGTTATTTACAGGGTCAGGTTCATTGAGAATGATCATCAGTAAAATTAAACATCTAGGAAATAAGCAAATTAAACATCTAGGAAAAATGTATTAATTAAGCAAATAAATACCAAATTTGGGGGTTGGCCAACTTTGTCTTTTAAAAAGATTTAAGAAAAATCAAACCTATGTGGAGCACAGCACCTGACAAAATGACTTACAGGAAACAGCCAAAAACAAGAAGTGGAAAATAAGAAGTCTGATGAACTACTAGATGCGTCATTAAACAGAAAATGAAAATAAAAGAGAAAAACTACAAAAGACAAAATGCCTGTGTTTACTTTTCTGGTGGCCCAGTGAGTTCACTCCTCAAGAACAGGAAATTCGACCTAGTTGGATGACTTATTTTCCAATGCAAAACCAAATGAGCAGAAGCAAGTCAGAAGTTTCAGAGTAGAGGGCGGGGGAGATGGCTCAGTAGAATAAGCACTTTTCTGGCAAGCACAAGGGCCTGAGTTCAATCCCTGGTTCTGCCAAAAATAGATAAAAAAAAAGAAGAAGAAGTTTCAGAGTAGATGTGGGAAAGGTACAGTCTCTGGAAGATGTAGAATTAGACACAAGAACTTGGAGAACACAGAAGCATGGACTCATTAGCACAAGGGTTCAAACTGATGTGTGCATGCAAAGTGCAACCACTGGTATTCAAAATGTGGTCCTGAGGAGTGAGGGCAAGGATGGTATATAACAGTAAGATTGCTTTGAAATCTACAAAGCACTGGCAACTCTGTTATTATATGTGAACAAAATTCATGTTTGGAATGCTCTGCTTTTGAAAGCAGGGAAAGAAAAATTAGATTACAGAAAGACTTACAAGTGAAATTCTCAGCAGGAAAAGGCTTGGGACATGTATGTGTCCTGTTTCATCAGGAAGGAACTTTCCTGAAGCATCCTTGCCTGACAAAGTTTTCCTGTACTTCTTTGAAGTGGAATGACATAATTTCCCTCAAAATAAAGAGTTCGAGGAAAATGTTCCTGGAAAAATGTAGCAATTTACTTAATAGTAATAATGTGTTATCAGGAAATCAGTTTCAATATTTTTTTTTATTAGTACATGTTTGTAGGACACAATGATTTGATTCCTTGTGGGAATTGGTATGCATATAACATATTTTAAATCTTTCTCATTTCTTCTCTTTTTCTGTTAACTCATTCCCTTTAACTATTGGTTCCTACAGTTTTGACAATACTTCTATCTCCCTATTTCCTGTTATCCATCTTTTATCTTCATCTTTCATTTATGTATACTCTGAGTTTCTCACATAATTTTAACTTAAAAGACTATTGCATTTGTACCATAGTGCTTTTATTCTCACATTTTCAATGCTACCTTATTTTTTCCAAAAGACTTCATCTCAAATTTCTTAATAAAAATCATCAGGAAAATCTGATTCTGTGAACAATCTAATACACAAGTTTTTCATGTATATTTAAGTCATATACGTACTACTTGATCAAATGTTGACTCAAACTCTGCTTAAAAATGGAGTAAAATAAATTAAATCAGACCTTCATTAAATGTATTGGTCTCCAAAATGAGGTCTTTGACTGAATTTTTAGAGAAGATTTATTAGGGAAGGGATAAACAAACTTCTGTCAAAATCACTACCAGAGAGGTTTTTATGCTGTAGAGATCCAGACCATTTGCCAAAAAGACTCTTGGCTGAAGGAAATTATTCCAGTTGAAGGTCTTTCTACTTCACCCTTATGTGTTTGCTGAACTTTATGAAGAGACAGTCTATGCTACGGAAGCCAGAAGTCAGGGTCTTCCCACTGACTGAGTCTGGCCTTTGTCACTAACTTCCTGCTGTATGATGCAGATGACCAATCCTGATGATGAGTCATCTGATAATTTACATGGATGAAGAGCTTCAGTAAGCAGTGATATCAGCAATCTCAGTTCTTGATACTTCATACTTTATTCCATCCTGATTCATAGTTTTTCCATGGTGAACATAGATGTTTTGCTCTCTTGCTTCTTACCCTATACTTTGGAGATTTTCCTGTCTCCATGTTCAAGGCTCTGATCTTGGATTCTCCATTAAATTAATCTGGCTATTCATTCTGAGTGAACAGTCTCTAACCAATAAGAATCCTCTTGTCTGTGCAAAGGGCAGAACTCAACCTCTGCCCCTTGCACAGATTTTGAGAAGACAGCTCCCCGAGGGGAATCAGACACTGACATTTCTCTTTGAAATTCCTCTCCTAGCTGCCCTTTTCTCTTGGTTCCTGTTTTCTGTCTGTAATATTTTATAATAAAGACTGTGTTGCTCAATTCTTTGACTTTCAGTGCTCTCCATGCCAGGCCAATCCATCTTTCACTTCACTACATTAATGACAACTGTTATCTTATCGTTCAAATCTAGATCCCTCTGCTCAGTTTTTAAGACCTTCAACTGACCTCTCCAAGTTTCTCATTTGTTTCTTCTGAGTATGACATTTTAGTCAGGCCAATTATATATCTTCTATCTTTGTAATATTATCCACAAGATTAAGTCCATACCCCATTGTTTTAAAGCTTACCTTGACTACTACCAACACACATTTGCACAAGACTTCCTGTTTCACAAAAGCTTTGATTGAAAAATCCTTTTGACACTTCCTGTTAACTCTTCAAGAATTCAAGAGTCACCTGTGGGTTTTCTCTCTCCTTCACACGATACACCATATTCAAACAATCTTTTAAAGTTCTTTTGCTCCAAACTGTATCTTAAAATAGACCACTCCCCAAGCCTTTCCCTAATATTTATTCAATACAATTCTTAAGTGAGATGATTACTGTTTTCTAACTGGCCTCCTTACTTTCAAAATACTCTACACCTGCAATTTAAAAGCGAAGTTGATTTTGGCTTATAGAAATATAGATATGAGACAAAAGCCTAATGTCCCAAGGGAGCAGGGAGCAATAGACAGACCCAAGGGAGAGATGTTGTCTGTCACTTGTAAATTCCCAGAAAGCTGGGATTTTTTTTTTTCCTTTTTTTTTTTTTTTTTTTTGTGGAACCAGGGATTGCACTCAGGCCCTTGTGCTTGCTGGGGAAGTGCTTATTCCATTGAGCCATCTCCCAGCCCCAGAAAGCTGGGATTAAAGCGTGCAGATAGCATCTTCTCTTGAAGGTGCCCTGTTCTTTGATTCCTTGCTTGGGATGTCATCAGCTAGCATTTGCGTGGACCTAGTGTTAGGCAAAAGGTGGAAGTCAATAGAGATAGTAGTTTGTATTCACTTAAGTAATTATGCACATTCCTTAGCCTGCCTTTAGCCCTCAATAAATATGAGATGCTTCTGAGGCTCTGGGCTCACTTGGAGAGAGACTAATCTCTGTGAGACCTCTGAAGCTACATTCATCAGGTCATCTTGTCGTTTCTTTTGGTACCGACCTGTAACATACAACATTGGCTCATGGTTAGGAGTTTCAGTCCTTGCATGGCTGCCTGACTCTAGGCAGAAGTGTCATGGTGAAAAGGTCAGCAGGGGAAAGCTGCCCACGTTGTGGCAGCTGGGAAGCAGAGAGTCATCCAGAAAGGGAAAGTCACCTTTCTGTCTTGCCCATGTTACCTGTCTCTTCTACCCATGTCCCACTTCCTAACAGCAGGTCATCTATAACGTCCTTATAATCCAGTAACTCTCCAAAGGTCCTGCCTATGATTTCATGAGGCTTAAGTGGGACATCTAGACATAAACCATAATGATCCATAAGCTCTAACCATCATGGCCCATCCGAATATTGTACAGTGCTGGGAATGTCTGATAATCGGTGGCTTTTAACACAGTATCTTACCAAGTACTTAGAATATGGCTAGTATAATTGAAGAATTGAAATTTTAATTTAAATGATTTAACTTACAAGTAATTAGCTAGATGTGATTAATATCTGTCATGCTGAATAGTTTAGATTTAGTTCTTAGATTCACTTTTACTCTTCTGGGCTTAATTTTTTTTTTTTTCATTTTTCTCTTTTTATAAAGTAAGTTTGTTTCTGTCTCTGACTCTTTGCCTGCCTTTCTATCTTCTGCCCTCAGATCTTCATATAAGTCCTGCTCTTACTTCCTACTTTTGCTGCATGGTTGTTTGGATTTTTCTTGCTATCTGCTCAGATGGGAGACAGCTGAGAGAGGGCTCCATCTCATTACTGAATTAAAAAAATATATTTAATACAGGGTCTATAGGGTCTCACTACACAGATTCGACTCATAGTGATTCTCCTGCTTTCAGCCTCCCAAGCACTGGGATTACAGGCATGCACCAGCTGTCTCAGTGTGCCCCAGGAGTAGGGCCAGCACAGCATGCCAGCAATCAAACCCAGGTCCCTGTGTCTGCCTGAGCAAGTGCTTTAATCTCCTGAGCTATCCGGCTGGCCCATGACAATAGTTTTTAAAGGCCCGTATCCTAACATCATCATTCCAAGGATAGAGTTTGAATGTACCAATTTGGAGGGGGACACATACACAATATGCCACCCCTTACTATGTGTACTCCTCTGTATAGCTTTATCCTCACATGAAATAATGCTATATTGTCTTCTCTACTTTCTAAAGAAGTGGAAGAATAGAGTTGGTGGGAAACTGGCTCTAGGAAGCATTGAATTTCTCTAGATGACACTGAACAAAGGGACACAGGAGCAAGGGGATTGAGAAGATTTGTGAGACACCAATTAAATGGTGGAAAAGTGGAATCTGAGATGTTAAATGCATGAGGATCAGTGCACAGAGGGTAAGCTTATGGTTTAACGAATTTTGTACTCTGGTGGGGAAAATATGATTAGAGTAGAAGTGCTGATGAGAATTATTTGGAAGATATCAAGTGATTGACACAGAGTGGAAAGCTTTAAAAAGGAGATTTTGGAAAGGGTGCAGGCAAAGTCTTGGAAATGATCACAGGAATGGGTGGCTGACATGGGGGAGAAAGACCAAATAATAGGAAGAGAAAAGTTTAAGGACTCAGAAGTCAGAGTGTTGGTAATAAGGATCAATTTTTTGATCCTACTTATGACAGGAGTAATGACAGAATGAATTAGCAAGAGACTGGCTTTACCATCCTGGAGACAGGAAGACCTAGTTGGGCTAGATAGATGACTACAGAGAAAAGCAATAGATAAAAGGGATGAATACATAAATTTTAAATCTATTAGCTTTATGGGAAAGGGAATAATATTCTGGAACAGCAGAACATCTGCTTCACCAACCAGCACATCTGAAGGAGAAAAAAATGAGCAGTTGAAAGCACTGCAGAGCAATGACTAGGTGCCAAGAAAACAAGTGAAAGACACTGTAGAGGGGAAGCTGAAGATAAGACTGTGCTAAAGAGTGAACTCCAGAAGGGATGGAGGAGGGAATTGGGGGTATGGGTGGGTTAGCAGATATGCAGACCTGCAGGGAGATGAACCTGGGAGAAGGGCCCCACAGCACTGAATTTTTGTGTTGATTGACATGATTAGGAAGAAGGTAGGATGGAATTCTGTTCCAATTTCTGAGCCAAGTTATCTTGTTCCAACATAATTGAGAGTGTGGGAAGGGAAACTTGGGATCCTGTCAAGGGCCCACAGAGGTCTAGTTCCTCTTTTTACTCCCCTGATGTCCCCAGAACAAAGAAGCAATGACATTTCTGGCAACTCTGAGTGGCTTTGGTTCTTCAAATTTATTCTTTCTCTTGTGTCTGTCTTCAATCCTTCATTCTGTGGTCATGTTGCTTCTGAGGTGCAAAGAACACATGCCAACACAATTTCAGCTGTAAGGGACTTTTAAGATAAGGGATGCGTCTTCTGGGAGCTATGACACATCCTGTCTCCACTCCATATGCTGCCTCACATTGCTATGATTAGGCCTCCCCAGGACCAATGATAGGTGACTTTTAGTTTTCTGGTTTTGCTGACTATGGATAATGTTAACCTATGAATAAGTACACAAGAAAAGAACACATTAGAGGAACTCAGGTGACATCTGAGTTTCATTTTACATGGAATGAATTTAAGATGTATGCATCAAGATAGACTGTCCAAGGCAGATGGATATATGGGTCTAGGGCTCAGAAGACAGGAGCTCAGATTGGATTCAGATTTTGAAGTTATAGCAGGTGGATCAAATATAAATAGGTTAGGTATAGGTGAGGAAAGACCAGTGAGATCATGGAGAGTAGGAAGAGCTGAGGACTGACAATAAGATGACAGTCTTTGGAGCTTGGATAGAAGAGGGAGAGGTAGCTATTAAGGCAATGGAGGAACAGTAAGAGAAGTGGAATGGAAAGCAAATGAGGAAAAGGGACTTAGGGGAGGGCAAGAAGTGCCTGTTCTCTACAAGGTAGTAATTTGTAACTGGTGTTTCATGCTCTAATTCTAAATCCAGACCTGAGGGACAATATTATACAAATCATAGAGCTACAAAAGGAGGTGTTCACTGAATAAAGCTGGTAGGATTCCTGTGAGTGTTAAGTTGGTTCAGACTGAAAGAAGATCCTAGGACTGCCTAGCTAAAACTTTTCCAGAGATGTTATGAAGATTTATATAAATGGACACTTCTCTGGCAGCATACAATCAATAAATTTGATTTAAAATTCCTTCAATTTTTATTTTATGATAGGTTCTAGAGTTGGATATTATGGGCAGCTTACCTCCCCTCTCCTAAATATTGAAAGAAGAAATTAATTCTGGGTTCTATGGGGGTGGAAATTCATAGACATATTCCCAAATACTTTTCTAACTTGCTGTATCTTTAAAAATAAAATCTGGGCTGGAGAGATGGCTCAGTAGGATAAGCGCTTCTCTGGCAAGCACAAGGGCCTGAGTTCAGTCTCCGGTTCCGCCAAAAAAAAAAGTTATCAAAAATAAAATCTGACCAAGAACACAAAAATGACAAATATAAAATGATCTTCCTTATGTATGTAGATGTAAAAATAATAAAATATTGACAACCAAAACCTAGAAGTTTATTAAAAGAAAATCCCTATGGCCAAGTAGGACTTGTTCCAGGAATGTAATGAAAGTTTATTATTAGGATATCTATTAATATAATCCATCAGATGAAGAGGCCAAAGGACAGAAAACAATCACATGATTACTTTAGTGTTTGCCAAAAAGTAATTGAAACAACTACATGTCCATTCCTGAAAGAAATCCTAGTAAGATAGGAGCATTATTCCTCTTTAAAGAAGGACCATCACAGTTTAAATGTGAACATGTGTAGACAGTTCAAGATTTGTGTAGAAGGGGATCTTAACAGAATGATTTAGCCAGAAATGGATTTGTCTTGAAGTAGAATTTGCAGTGCAACACATCATCCTCAGGCCACAGTATGCACTTACAGTGGATTCCATTGTGGCTGGAGGCACTCAGCACCAGCACTGTGTCACAAATGGTAGATATACTTTTTAAATGCTGAATAGTATTCCATTGTACAGAATATTACATTTCATATAGTATATTCCATTTTGTATGCAATATCCCACATCTATCTGTCTGTCTATCTATCTATCTATCTATCTATCTATCTATCTATCAATCTATCTATCTATTTTCCCCCACCACAGTCTCTATAATTGTTCATCCATCAATGGATACTTTGATTGTATCTTTTTATCCATTCATCTGTCAGTGGGTACACTGGTTGTTTCCATACTTTGGCTATGCTGCAAGTGCACAGGGAGTGCAGATAGCAACACAAGATAGTGATGCCTGTCCTTCTGGATACATGCACAGAAGAGTGACGGCAGGGTCCTGCGGCACTTCTGTTCTTTATCTCCTCAGGACCCTCATACTGCTTCCCACCATGACTGCACCCTTCTACATTCCCACCAACAGTGTACAGTTTTTGGGTTCCCTGTTACTCCTTTACCAATGTTTGTTTCCTTTTGCCTTTTTTGTAACAGCCAAACTTAAATTGCTAAGTCATAGTAGTTTAATTTGCATTTCTCCAATGAGATGATGGTGAGCATCTTTTTATATATTTATTGGCCATTTTTACATCTTTTTTGGTGTATCTGTTGATGAATAATAAATGGAATTTAAAAGATTTTGCATTATAAAAGTAATATAAAAATAATTTCCTTCTGTGCCAGCTATCATCTATAAACACCTATCTGTTAAAATATCTATCATTCTTCTTTCAATTGTGTGCTAGGGATTCTGGCCAGCTCCCAGCCCCCCTCTCCGTCTGTGTGTGTGTGTGTGTGTGTGTGTGTGTGTGCGCGTGTGCGCGCGTGCGCACGTAACCATCCACCAGCCCACCAGATCTTCATTTGAGCCAACGCTGAGCGCTGGTGTGTGTGTGTGGGATCACCTGCCTGCCCACCGGGTCCTCATTCCAGCCAGCACTCAGGCTAGGCATGTATGGTGAACTTCTTCCATCAAACAGGCATGGTGTGGAACCCTGAAGGGGAGTTCACTGCAGAGAGACTGGAGGCAAGACCCACCCACCTAACCCAGGAGCCAGAGTGGCACAGCAGGTTCACTTCCAAGGGTTGCAGCAGGAAGAAGTGGAGCACAGCATCCGGACCCAAGTCACACCCACCTGGACAAGTTTGAACTTGGTAGATCCGAACCTAGTGCTAAAGTAATAACTCTACCAAAGCTCTACACCAAAGATCAGAAGACAGTGCTATACAAAATGACAAAGAGAAAGGGCAAAATGCATGCTCAGGCCCTGAGCCCACCCATAACAAATGCAGAAGACACTAGCATAGGAGAAACTGGAAATCACATACCTGAAATCTCTGAAACAATAGCATCTGAAGTAAAGAAACAACTGCAGAAAAGTATAGAGGAAATGAGAAATAATTTCTGAAGTTAAAAAAAGAAATGATAACTGTAATGAAAGAATTACTAAGTGCTTCTAAAGAACCCATTGATAAAAAAGTGAAGGAGAATAGACAAATGATGGAATCCTTAAATGAGCAATATAGGAAAGAAAGAATGCATGAAGCAGATTCAAAGAGATACAGGAAACGAAAACCTCAATTACAAGCTGGCAAAACAGTTTGAATGAAAGTTAAAATAGATTTTCAGATCTTGAATACACCATTGCAGCAAAAGAAAAGGTAAGAAAAGATCTCTTAACAACTAGGATGCAGGAAAAAATAATTCAACATCTGCAAGATGATGCAAAGATGAACAACATAAGACTAATAGGCATTAATGAGAAAGGAGTCAATACAAATGATATAAAAAGAATATGGACAGAAGTAATAGCAAAAACTTCCCAAACAAGGGGAAACAATCTGATATTCAGGTAACCAAAGCACACAGAACTCCAAATAATATCAACCCAGTTAAAAATACACCCAGACATATAATAATCAAGATTTCAGATATTCAGCAAGGAATAGTATACTAAAAGCCGCTAAAGGAAAGAAACAGATCACATTTAAAGGAAAACCCATGAAAATAATGGCAGATTTCTCTTCACAAACCATCAAATCAAGAAGAGCAGGGAGCAAAGTACTGCAAGTCTTGCAAGAAAACAAATTCCAACCCAGACTGGTATACCCTGCAAAACTCTCTTTCAAGTTTAGTGGAGAAGTGAAATACTGCCATGACACAACAAACAACTAAAGAATTTCATGACGACAAAGCCAACCCTACACAGACTACTAAAAGATTTCTAGAGAGGGATCAAAATGACCACAACTTCATGAATGAGAATGGAAAGAACCCACCAAATAGAGAAAACAATTAAACACAGGAGAAAAAAAGATAAACAACAGCAGGTAAATGACATGTCAAACATAAGTCAATACATCTCAATTATAACCATCAATGTAAATGGACTCAATTCACCAACTAAAAGAAATAGACTGGCAGAGTGTATTAGGAAGCAAAATGCAACAATATGTTGTACAAGACTACATCTATCAATTGATCAGTTTATCTTCAAAGTTTTGTCCAGCTGGTAATTTTAATAGTTCTATGATTTGTGCCTCAGGAGCACAATTGTTTTCACAAATTGTAAATAATGCACTGTCCTGCTTTTATGGCTTGACCTAGAAATAAATTTTCTGCAAGATTAGAATTCAGTGTAGATGCTGCCAAAGTCCTTATCAATTTGAATATGGGGAAATTAGAGAAATCATGTACTCCAAAAAAAAAAAAAAAAAAAAAGGAAAGGTATTCTATACTATACATCTTAGTTTTGAAATATGTCTATAAAATAAGCATGTGTGTACATTGTTCTCAAATTCTGTAATTATTTTAAAGAAAAAGTCATTTAAATCACATTCCCAATGTTAAATGATAAACTCTACTCCAATTCTAGAGAAGTATGTGAGAAAACTAGGAAATCTTATTGGTAAATATCACTTTTTCTGTTATGTTCTAGATATTTCTTTAAAATAGGTATTTAATTGATAGATCGTCATTTGGCCTCTGATCTGCTTCTTGATTTTGAATCTTTTTCTTTTTTTTTTTTTTGTATTAATGCTTAGGTTTGGATTTTGCTTATGCAGCTTTTACTGTTTTTAATGTGAAATTATGTGCTCTTGTATTTATCATTCTTCTGTTTTCAACACTGCTGTGGTCTGAAATTTTATACTTCTTGTTATTAGTGAAATCCTAAAATCCTATGAGTAGGTTTCAGACTACTGTTCTTGATCCTTCATTTTGTTTTCTAATTCAACGAGACCCTTTTTTTTTCCTTTTCTTGAATATTAGGGAAGGGTCTACAGGGTACTCAGGGTCTTACTACTAGATCGGACTTGTAGTGATCCGCCTGTTTACAGCCTCCTAAGAGCGAGGATTATGGGTATGCGCCACCACAGTCTCAATTGCCATTTTAGCATGCCTTGGGGGGTGGGGCTGGCACAGCAGGCCCCTGTGCCTGCTTGCAGGCGCTTTAATCTGCTCAGTTATTTGGCCAGACCTCAGTGAGACTTTTTGATATGTGTATATATGACATGCACAACAATCTTTACTGCTCTCTAGGTAGTCAATTGTATGAAAGTTATAAACATAATACATATTTTATTTTATATAACAAATAAAAAATAAAAAAGATAGTGTACTAGGGATTGAATCCAGGGACTTTGTATTGTACTACATATCCAGCTATATTTATTTATGTATTTATTTTGTAAAATTTTGAGACAGGGTATTGCTTATTGGTTAAGTTGTCCAGGGTGGGCTGGAACTGCTTCAGTCTCCCAGGGTGCTGGGATTACAGGTGGGCACCACCAGACTCAGCCATCATTAATGAAATAAATTATTGTCAGGACTGGAGGTGGTGACATCTGCTTTTACTACCAGCATATGGGAGGCTGAGGCAGGAGTATCACCCTCAGTTCGAGGTCAGGCTGTGCTACAAAGTGAGTTTAAGATTTATGCTGTCTCAAGCAAACTAACAAATAAATACTGTCATTGCCAGATATGAATGAGGGGTTTTGTTGTGTAACTGAACAGATTTGCAGAGTAGGATGACTTCAGGTAGCTACCGTGCAGTGCGTATCTTTCAAAAAGCTAGAAAAAAGGATTTGGATGCTTCTTCATAAATGTTTTCACTAAAATATTATTTTTTATCATTTGATAGAAAAGCAAAAAGGCAAGCTCAGATGGATATGCAGATAAAATTTCCAGAAAGGTATTTGTATTATTAATTATCAAAGCTACAGTAATTAAAATATAATAGCAATGCAAAAGTATAGTACTAAATCTAAAAATAGTTAGAAGTCATTAAAATACACCAGATGAATGTAAGAGAACCTAGTACATATTACCATTTATTGCATAATAAATGTAACATTTTAAATCAGTGGAAAAAGAATAAATAATTCAACACATGGTTTAAAATTACCTATTAATCATTTGGAAAAAAATAGATCTTTCATACCTCAGAATGATACAAATTCCAGATAGATTAAGTGATAAAAATAAAAGTATAAATTAAGATCTAGAGGGCCAGCCTGATAGTTCAGCAGACTAAAGTGCCTGCTTAGGCAGAGTGCAGTGGCCAGAGTTTGATCCCCAGCGTGCTGTGCTGGCCCTGCCTGTGGGGTGTGCTGAGACAGTGATTGAGACTGGACATGGTGGCGCATACCTATAATCCCAGTACTTGAGAGGCTGAAAACCAGAGAATCACTAAGTGTCTGATCTACACGGTGAGACCCTGTAGACCCTGTAGACCCTGCCCTAAATACAGAAAAAAAAAGATCGAGAGAAAAATAGGGATTAATATTTTTCTGCTCTCAGGATGGGAAGACTTTTTCTAAATATGAATGAAAAGAAAAAAATGGTAGCTAAATCTATTTGAGATATTTAATAACACAAGAAAAGAAATCTATGTTGCAAGTGCAATGAAAGTAAAAAACTAATTGCAATCTGAGAAAATGTTTGTAATATAAAAGATTATTTTAATATAAATAAAGAATTTTAAAAGCTCTTCAAATGGATGAACACTATTAGAATAGGAAAAAGCATAAATTGATAATTCACAAAAGACAATAGGAGCATGAAAAATAATCTTCCTTAGTAAATAAATATAATTTAAAAATGACAAAATCCACTACTTTTTCCTTTAAATTTGCTGATTTAGTAAATGTAATACTATAATCCAACACCAAGAACCAAACAAGCCAACTACAAAGTGGGCAAAGACCTTGACTAGAGCTCTATTCAAAGAAGATACACAAATGACTCTGAGCACATGGGGAGATGCTCAACATAACTAACCACTAAAGAAATACAAACCAAAATTGTACTGAGATACTACCTTGAACTTATTAAGATAAAAATTAATCTGTTGGCAAAAGTGTGAAGACCTGAAAGTTTCTGGATTATTATTGGGAAACTAAAATAATATAATATTGTAGAAACTGATGCAGCATTTCTCAAAAAATTAAACCCAATTAGCATACATTCTCACAATTCAGATTGTCTACATAGTCAAAATAAATGAAGGAAAAACTTTGTGCAGATATTTGTATACTCATTTTCATAGTAGCATTATTCACAATATCTAAAAGGTAGAAGACACCTATAATATTCAAATAACGGAACTTAACAAAAAAAGAGTATACAGATGAATGTCCATTCTGTATCTGTGTATTCAATGTGGTTGGGATAGATATATAGTTGCATTCTCTTAATGAATAGAATGATTTGTTCTAATGGTGTTTGTAAATAGGATATCAAGTCTGCATCTTGTACAGCAATTAACCACTAAGAAGAATGTTTGCAGTGTGCTAATTATTGAAACTGTCCTACCGATTTGATTTGAAACTGTCTCATTACTATTTGTTTATCAATAAAATTATGGGAAAAAATAAAAGGTAGAAGAAATGCAAATAAATGGTATCTAACTGATACAGGAACAGATAAACAAAATGTAGTCCTTGCAGATAACAGAACATTGAATCTAAAAAGCTGGGAATCTGACATATTGATGAACCCTGTGGACATTATGCTGAGTGAAATAGTCATAAAAGGCCAAAGATTATATGATTCCTAGTAACCTGAGTAGTCAAATTAATAGGAAAGAGAACTGGAGTTATCAGGAACTCTGCGATGGGGAGACTAGGAAAGCAGTGTTGAATGAGCTCAGAATTTCAGTTGGGAATGAAAAGTTCTGGACATGGATAGTAGTGTCTGTGCTTAACAGAAGTGAACTCATGAAAACCATGAATGGTGGATTTGGTTACACATATTTTACCACATTTAAAAAAAATCCCAGTAATTTAAGTTTTGATGAGTACGACATGAAATGAAATTTGAAAAAGAGATGATTAAGCAGAAATAAAGTATTCCTTGGATTCATTCTCTCTCTCTCTCTCTCTCTCTCTCTCTCTCTCTC
>NW_004524647.1:4224423-4245417 GCF_000260255.1 Octodon degus
CCTTCCTTCCTTCCTTCCTTCCTTCCTTCCTTCCTTCCTTCCTTTTCTTTTTTTGTGGTACTGGGGATTGAACTCAGGACCTGAGCATGCCAGGCAAGCGCTTATTCTGCTGAGCTATCTCCCCGGCCCTCCCTTGGAATTCATAAGCACCTCCAGTCACCTTCATATAGATGTTTTGGTTTTTTTGGTATCAGATTTCATATAGATTGGAGACTCAAATTTATACAACAAAAGCTGGTCTGGGACACTCAAATTGAAAAAGTAACAATTTCTCTTTCTCATCCAATGATGGTCTGCAAACAGATTTATAGCTTCAGTGCAATCCAAATCAAAATGTTCAGTGGTGTGTTTGTGAAAAAGGATTAGGTATCTCTAAAACACTTTTAGAAAGGCAAAAAAATTAAAAACAATTAAAGACAGGTTTTGACAAAGAAGACCAAACCCGTGGGACGTACCCCACAGGATACCAACTCCTTTGTTTAAAGCCATCACATTTAACTCATGAGAATGAGAACAGAGAAACCAGGAGGGCAGAACAGAAACTTTACCTGTCCAAATTACTTACGGTGAACATGGTGGTACAGGGAAGACCAAACTTTGATCTCTACTTCACATATATTAAAAAAGCAACTTCAAATGCGCTGAATATACACCCATAAAAAGAAATAATTTTGGAGAAAACCCTCATGACTTTGAAGTACACAGGCATTTTGTAAACAGGACACGTAAGGCACACCCATAAGAGAGGAGAACAATGTGGGCTACATTAAATTAAAACCAAAATTGTGCTAAGCTAAAAAAAGTAGGCTTTTATTTTACTTTCATGTACTTAGTACAGGGTCTCACTGCACAGATCAGACTCATAGTGATCCTCCTGTTTTCAGCCTCCAAGAGCTGGGATTACAGGTGTGTGCCACCATGCCCTGTGTCAGTCCTGTCTCATCGTGCCCTTGGGATGGGGCTGGCACTGTTTGTGGGGCCAGGATCAAATCCTGCGCTTTTCCTAAGCAGGCACTTTAGTCTGCTGAGCTATCTGGTTGACTCTGGCCCTTTATTTTAGAGTACAAGATATTTATAATACATTTCTCAGTTTTTATGTCCAGAATATGTAAAGAATGTCTACAATGAATAAGGAAAACAAGATAATCCAGCAGAAAAAAATATACAAAAATTTTGAATGAAGACATGAAATGCCAATAGATATGTAAAAACATATATACTCCTTAGCTGTTGAGAAAATATGTTTAAAATCACATTTTAATATTAGTTATCACCCACGAGACAGCTAAAAGGAGAAAGACAGAACTTTTCATCTTGAGTGGTGCACAGGATCAAGTCCAGGGCTTGTGTGGCTAGGCAAGTGCTCTGCCTCTGATCTCCATCTCCAGCCCCAGGAAATGTCCTTATATGTTGCTGGAAGGGACATGAGGTGGTGCAGCCACTTTGGAAAGTTGACAGTATCTATTAAAGCTGAAAATATGGGTAGCCTGTAAAGCAGCAGTGCCGCTCCCAGGTACATGCCCAGCAAAAGCATTGCATGTGTGTCATGAAGGATACGTACCAGAATGCTCACAGGAATACTGCCTGCAGCAGCCAAAAATAAGAAATGATCCAGACAGCCATCATCAGTAAAGTGGACAAATAAATTGTGTCCTATTCATGCAGTGGAATGCTGTGCAGTAATAAAAATGAGAATTACTACTGCTTGCACAGCAGAGAAGCATCGCACTACGCAATGCAGAAGAACGCAATGTAGAAGAGGACAGGTAGAAAAGGGGGCATCTTGTGCGAGTCTACTGGCCAAAGTTCAAAAGCAAGCACAAGTAATGTATGCTGTGAGACGTGAGCCTTCTGGGAGAGTAGGGACTAGAAGGGGGCATGAGGGCAATTCTGGGCGCCAGTTATGTTCTATTTTGTGATTAATGTGGTAGCTATGTGCAGATCATTAATTTGATCTAACTGAAAGTTCATTAAGTTGTAATCTTTTCTAGAATTTTTTATGTTTTATTTTTTAAAGAATACAAAATAAAAAAAGCATTAGAAATAGTAAAAAATTTCAGTGAACAAAGTACTAGGAATTGAACAATGGATACTGTATCTCATGATATCTTCAAATCAGTACAGTTGACTCTCCCTCAGACGAAGGAGTTCTATCTAGAACATATAAAGAATTAAAATATACTAGGCCTCCAAAATTGAAAGACGCAATCCAAAAATGGGCATCTGAGAGAAATACATACCCCACAAAAGAAGAAATACAAACGGCAAATAAATATATAACAAAATATTCAACATCATTGGTCATTCAAGAGATGCAAATTAAAACAATGCTGAGATACCAAGTTGTAATCTTGCAGTATATGTGCCTATGGTATATTTCAATGGAAAGTTTGCTAGGAAATTAAAAAGTCTATGACAGAACTTTTTTTGAGGTCACTCTGATAATGAGAATGAAATACCTTAGAAATGTTTATAGCCAGCCTACTAGTAAATTTATCATGAAACTAATGAGAAACATATACAATGCTTTTGCATCAGGATATATGTTTAATATTTTAAGTAAACAAAATTGGAAATGATGTAAATGTGAAATCAGAAATGAGTGATTAAATTGGTGTCGTAGATCAATGAAATGGAATATTCTACCATTTATAATCATGATATTGATTATTTAAGAGTATGGAAAAGAGTGTGCAAGATATTAGATGGAAAAAAAAGCATAATGTGCACTTATGAATATACTACTCTGCTTTTATTTTCAGTAGGTGTCTGCATGAAAAAGGAAATGTCTATGAAAATCAATATAGCAAATTTTTAACAATCTTTATATCTGGGAGGTTGTGTGATGAATGTACTTTTTCTTCATTTTTTTTTCTGAGTACATTGAATACTTTTTACTCTAATAAGCATGGAAATTGCTAAAATGAGGATACAGCCATCCATGTAAATCCAGTAGTTTCTGACTAATGTTTAAAGTTATTGTGTCTTTTGCTTTCATTAACCATCCCCTTCTTTTTGAACAACCAACTCTTGTTGCATAGGTCTTGCTTTACCTTGATCTTAACCATCCAGCAGAAAAGTATAAAAACAAAATATAAGAAGTAAAGCCATGGTGTTATGTTGAGCAGTAGGGGACTCAGGTCAACAATTTCTGACATTGCCAGTCAAGTGGAAGACCCAATACTATTATGAGCTAAAGAATACTAAATATTCTTTTAGAATATTTTGCTGAGTTTACACACCTATAATATTCAAATAACAGAACTTAACAAAAAAGGGTATACAAATGAATGTCCATTTTGTATCTGTGTATTCAAAGTGGTTGGGATAGATACATAGTTACATTCTCTTAATGAACAGAGGGATTTGTTCTAATGGTGTTTGTAAATGGGGTATCAAGCCCTCATCTTGTACAGCAATTAACCACTAGGAAGAATGTATGCAGTGTGCTAATTATTGAAACTCTCCTACCGATTTGATTTGAAACTGTCTCATTGCTATTTGTTTCTCAATAAAATTATGGGAAAAAAAGAAAGTTATTGGGTATCACGGGGAACAACAGGTCGGTCATCTTGAGCAAAGCAGTTCCTTTGGACTAAAGTACAGATATGAACTGAGGAAGACTGAGTACAAATTATTCCTTCAAGTATTTAGGTTGGAATGGAGAAGTTATAGGAAGGCATTAAATTTTGCTTTCTTGGACATTTTATAATCCTTGGATTCTAGACCCGAGTTTCTCAAAGTTAACTGCCCAAGAAATCACAGAGGAGGGCAGGGGAGGTAGCTCAGAGCTCAGTGGCGTAAGTGCCTGCCTGGCAAGCACAAGGTTCTGAGTTTGACCCCCAGTACCTAAAAAAAAAAATAATAATCACAAAGGAAGCTATCAAAGCACTGCCAGAGATTTCCACCTCGAAGGCCTAGCCTATGTTCCTCGGGTAACCTGGACGCAAAGCCAAGGTTTATTTCATCTCTTCCCCTGGGTGACATTCATTCTCTGTAACAGCTTTCACATACATTTATGAACTATACTGAGTACAACATAAGGGCTAAACAGTTGCTGATCAACAAACACAGAAACCTACCTAAGAGATTCAGGGAACCTGTTTCCTAGGTTGAGTGATGCTCTTCTGTCAGATAGTACCTTTCACGCATCAGAAGGCACCTTGGTTCATGGCTCCAAAGGGGCTTCTAGCACACTTTCAAAAACTAAGTCACATGTTGGCGGGTATGGGGGATGCAAAGTAATTGAGATGGAACCTCCCAGAAGTCAGTATCATAATTACAAGTCCAGGAAAGAAAATTTTGTGATACTATGGCAATGTCAGTTATGGTTTTGTAAGTCATCTCAGTGATGGTATTTGGTGTTAGCTAGTGATAGCAGTCTTTTGGTTAGAAAGAAGGGAATACAAACAGTGCTTTAGCTTATACATGCTTACAGTATATTAAGTGCTCTACATTTTCTTAGGTCTTACAATTGAAGTTATACGAACTGGATATTTGTGCTCCTATTTTAGAGATAGAAGACAGTAGGCAACTAGCTCATGGTCACAGAGATGACTACTGGTTAAAAGAGATTTCAAATCTTGTCTATTTGTTCTCTAAATCTGCAATCCTCCCACATCACTGAAATGTGATCTTGGGGTCATATAAGTGATGCCAAATGGTATCCACATTAAACCTTCACATCAGACCTAGCAAGCTTTCTATGCCTTCAGATCAGTACGAGAATAGACACTCATTGGCACAAGAGAGAGTGAAATACGAAATTTTTCTTTGTTTCAATGATCTCTACTTAAAAAGTAGACTATGGTCTTTCCAGAATAGCTAAAGTGAAGAGAGGAGTGAGCTACATTAGTGCCTTTCAAACAGATCTAATTAAAAAGATAAACCAAATTACATTAAACTACACCACTATGTGTGCTTAGAGGAATTTGCTCTGAGAAGAAATGTGCTGGGCTATCCAGAGACTGTGACAGGCTCCTAAGACAGGAATTGTGTCAGTAACTATCACTGTGACTTCAGACAAGTTATTGTCCTTCTTTGGGCCCCAGTTTCAGAGAGAGAGGCAGGAGAGGGAGAGAGAAAGTGGAGAGAGAAAAAGATTTCACAGTAATCACTGAAGTAATCACTGAAAGCTATTTGCTTTTTATGTCATCTGATAAAAGCTATAAATCCCTTTCTCAAAGAACACACAGATCATACACACACACAGTTGTGAATTCTGATTCTTTTTACTCTCAGATTTTCTGAAGACCATTCATGGACCTCTGAGGAATACACTGACTCATTTTAAGACACCTGCAACATGTGCTGATGGGGTCAGAGTCTTATTTACAAAAAGAACCTTTATATTTTAGACATGGAACTTGTAATATTTTCAGGTGAAATGATTTGATGGCGAGAGTTTGCTTTATAATGATCCACGCTAGGGGTGGCGGTGATCACGATGGCGTAATGTGTAAAACAACACAGTACTTACTTCCTATGAATTATAATTACTGAAATCAGGTGGCAGGGGCTATGGTAATTGTTTATACTACTTTTCTTGTTTTGGTGTGTATTGAAATTTTCCATAATGAAATAAAAATACACAGTCCATAAGTTTAAAAATATCTAGAATAGATGATCTCTAATATTTCTAATTTTAATGCTCTGATTTAGTATTTCAAAGAATTAGCAAAGTGAATGTACTTCTGGAGATATTTTAGCAATTCATTTTATGTTCAGAGATACTTTATGTGCTTCTATGGCATCAGGCAGTCTACGCACACCTTTCGTATTTTATGATATTATGTGGGCCCTTCGCACTGGAAGGCTTGTGATGGTACCATTTTACAGATGATTCTGTGATACTCAAATTAATTACTTCTACAATGTAACCAAGGGAAAGAATCTTGAGTAAATGTAAAGAAAGTAGGCAAGAATTAGTTACTAATCACTTCATATGATCATAGGGCTCAATTTATTTTCAAAGATTTCTTAAGATAAGAAGACACAACCAATGTGGCAAATGACTTTTAGTGGTGTGTAAAAAATCCTTAGGACATCAGATGAAAGGGGCTGACATAAAATAGTGCACAAGCATGAAAGACAGCTGCAAGCAGGTTGAAAGGGCTTGTCTGTGTGACTCAACTAGCTACATGATCTTGGGAAGTCATCTAACTCTTCTGAGACTCCAATTTTCTATCATAAAATGGGGATTATAACAGAATCTCTTACTTTGAAGGTGGTGATTTCTGTTAGTTTTTAATTTACTTTTTATTTTTTAGTTTTTTGGTACCAGGGATTGAACTTAGGACCTTTTATTTGCCAGGCAGGTGTTTAAGCCACGTGGGGAGAGCTATCTCCCCAACCCTGAAGAGGGTAATTTCTGACTTATAGGAAGTATTCAGTATATGCACTATTCTGTCAGTTATGTAAATATATCAAAAGATAAAAATGATGTAAAACATAAATAAAATGCTGCCAGTAGTTGCTTCTGAGTTGTGCATCTACATTTTCAAATATACACAGAATATTTGTCACTCTTACACTGAAAAAAAATTTAAAAAAGTAATTAAAAAAAAGGAATTTTAAGTCTTCCTTTAGAGGGTTTAATGCTCCGACTGACCCGAATTATGTTTGCTCTATGTGATATATTTTTTAAAAAAAGTTTTATTAATATTTGTAACTGACATCATGATTATATTACATTTATAGAGCAAAGTGTGATGTTTTGCTATATGTACACAACACCATGTGGAAATGATTAAATCAAGCTTCCGAACATATCCATCGCCTCACTTACTTGACATTTCCAGTGGTGATAAGCTACATCTATCTATCTATCTATCTATCTATCTATCTATCTATCTATCTATCTATCTATCTAGAGAGAGACTTTCCCAGGAGAGTAAAATACAGTGATTCCTACTGCTCACATTTTCCCTACTGAGATCTCATCTTCAGAGAGGAAGAGTCCCATTAATGCCAATGATCTTTAAAATGTGGTTATCTGAGTAAAGGAGGGTACATCCTTTCTCTGCTTTTGTTTAGTGCCACCCTGATCTCTTACCACACCAGTAGTTACCCTTCTGTGAAGGGTGTGTGCACTTCAAAAATATCATGAATGCCTCCACATGAAATATTCACATTCTAGTATACTATTTTTACTCAGTTTCCTGGGGTCCAGGGGTCCATCCATTGTCTTTCTCCACTTACTAAAGATGACTAAACCATGAGTACAAATGTGGAAATGCATAAATACGCATCGGGTGTGTAGACCACTTTGACAGAAACTGACTTATATAAATCTGAAACCACAAGCCAGACAAATTGGATAATTATGGGCATTACTTATGAGATTTTCACTTTGCCAAATAATTTACATTAGGATGTCTATAAATAGCAAACCCATACAGTATGTTTGAACCATGCTGGTGTTTATCCAAAAGCTAACACACCTACTGCAGAGCAACAGGCCCAATTCAAAAAAGTTTAATACCAATTACATTCTTGTATTTAGTTCTATTTAAAGAGCATTAAATAGAATTCAAAATTATAGAAAATTGAAATGGCTACTCCCCTATATCACTTTTAAGACTGATGGTCAGTTTGAGAGCATGTGAACCCCCTAAACTTCTAGATAGAAGAGATGCAGGATGTGAGCTGTGAGACTGCTTTGGAGTAGATGATCTGAGGGGTAACGGAGTTCATTTCCTTATCTCACAAAGGAAGAAAGGTGCGAACACGCTGCACCAGGATGGAAACTTGGTGGTCTCCTGCATTTCTCACAATGATCTAGGAAAGTGGAGGTTTTACCCTCATTTCCAATCAAAGTTTAGAGTAGTGGACACTCATGCCCATTGTGAGATGGTGGGCAATTAGCAGAGAACAAAATAGAAATTAATAAAGCAATATTTCTATCATAGGTGATCATCTTTGACAGTTAACTGTAGGATGCTGGGGAATGCACAGTGGCACCACCATGCCCTTCCAAGATGTGTGCAGGGACACTGGGCCGCACTTTTTCTTGCCCCATCTAACTTGCCCTCTAAACTAGCACCTGTGTTTCCTTTGCGGGTCTGCCTTCTATTGCAAAATTGCCTGGGATATTCACAAGGAAATAAGTACAAAGAACCAGGAGTACGAAAATCCATATAACTACAAACTCCATCTCACGGTTTTCACTCCCAGCTGAGTTGCCATTTGGTGTAGCTCTGTTAGCAGACACATTTTACTTGATCCTCTTCCAAGATTTCCAAACATGTGCCTGGCACCCACAGGAGTTGCAGAGGAAGAGTAACAGTGACAGGAGAAGCGCTATGGAGTCAGGTTTGTGTATAGATGTTAGTGTGACTCTTATAACGACAAGTGTAAATTTTCAGAGTATTAACTTACAGGAGGAACACCAACTTTCTCATGAGTGCAGAATTTCTCTAGTTTTTACTATTAATAATATATCGATGGGCCCTGTAAAGCAAAAGGTCTCTGAGACCCTCAGGATAAATACTTCTTGCTGGCCCGGTGCCCGAGCTTTCCTGTATTCTATGCTGTCTCCATCCCTCTGCCTTCAGAAGCCGCCTAACACCTACAAGCGCTTGGGGGCAAAAGCAGGTTCAAAGCACCAAACAACCAAGACGCCTCTGCCCTTCCCTAAACCCAGAGTCCATGTGAATTGTGTGGGCCCCCAGAGTAGAAGCTTAGCGCAAGGGCTAGGGTCGGCGCGGGAGAGAAGACGTGGTCCAGCATCTTTAGCAGCAGGTCCTGCCGGACGTTCACGTCTCAAGGGACTGCTGGTCCTCGAGCCCAGGCCACGCTACGGACCCGTCTGAGTTCCCGAAGCAAGCGCCAGATAGGAAAGAAAACGAGAGCAGAGAGAGGGAGAGGTGAGTTTGTGTTCTCTTGAGTAAGTGTGCGGTACCTTGGATTCCTGGCTGCTGGTGGATGCGGGAGAGGGCGGCTGCTCAGCGCTCCCAGCCTCCTTGGGCAGCCCGTCCACGCCGTCCTCTCGGGCGCCGCTCGGGGGGATCATCGTGGCCGCTCAGGAACGGTGTTGAGCTTCTGGAGGAACCGCAAAGCTGTCTCCTGTCTCGGCGCGCCCTGCCTGCCTCGCGCGGGTCGCTCAGCTCCGGGTCCCGGGGATTCCCATCCACGCTAGGCGCAGGCTCGCCCGCCCTCCCCCGGCCTCGCCCCCGCCCCGGGCCCTGCCCACCTCCCCTGCACTTCCGCAGGCGGGGGGAGCGCGCCCGCCGCCCCGCCGCGCCCGTGGCCACCTCGCCTGCGACCGCACAGTCGTGACTGCCACCCACCCGGCAGCAGCGAGCGCGCTCGGGCTTGTCCGCCTGAGGAGCGGATTCGAGAGGCGGCTCCGGGGCGGGGCTCGCGGCCAAGCGTGGAGTATGGGGGGGGGGTGGTGGTGGTGGTTTGCCCAGAAGAGCTGTCTTGGAGGCTGAGTGCTCACCATCTCAGATTGGGGTGATTCCTTAGATGGGGAGATGCAAAGCCAGACCAAGCCCTCTTCCCCCGGAATGCAATGCGTAGAAAAGCCACAAATGGTATCGCTAGGAGGGACCACCTGCAACAACTCTCTTATCCTTCGCCCAAGAAATAAGGTCTGAGAGATACAGAGACTTAACTTCCCTACTCATAAGGTTCAGTGACAGAGAAGCAAGAATCACAGTGGAGGTTCCCATACTCGTGGGCAGTGCCACTAACCCAACTCATGTAGCAGGTAAATAATGCAATTAGTGTATGGACACCTGTTTCTCATTTTTGTGCATTTATTGAATTAATCTCTTTGCATGTTTTACCATGATTAAATCTGCACAACTATACTATGGGGCTAGGTACTATCACTTCCATTTTATAGGCGAGGGAACTGAAGCTTTTAGTGATTTGCTTTAAGTCATTCAGATAGCATTGGGATTTTGGCCCATTTTGGCTTTGAAGTCCATGCATTTTGAACTGTGAAGCCTGAAGCATGATCATAGTAGCTGAGGAGCAATCCGGAGGCTGGCACGTGTAGGACATACACAGAGAAGCAAGCTTTTGGAAGCTGTGGGGCAGCATCACCAAATAAAGGTACCTAAGAGTCTAGTTTCATTTGAAGACACAACCTGAATGAGCTGCAAAGGGAAATACATCTCAAAACTTAAAAGTCTTTTCCCTAGTGATAAAAACTCCTTTAAATTTCTAACTGAATTTTGTGAACTTGTAACTGAATTTTTGCAAGACCAGAATCAGGAGTGTCTAGCCTGTGCTCTTACAAAGGGCCCTATGCCTGTTTTAAAGCTCTTATTAAAAAGAAAAAAAAAATTAACAAGGGGCTGCATTTTTATTTTGCATTGAACTTTGCCAGTGATGTACATGGTCCTGCATTCTTGTTAGAACACCTGTGCTTGGCAATTGACTCCACCCCAGGCACCTGCTGAAAGCTCCTCTTCTGTGTGTGTTCCTTTTACAGTGTTTACAGTTTGCTCTGAGAGTGCTGTAAATTCGCTAGTGACTTTCACTTTTTTGGCCAGGCTTATATTTATTAACCTGAATGGTTACTGCTTTTCTTCCTTAAAACACAATTCTTGACTGCTCAATAAAGACCAAATTCTAACAACCAAGTCTTGACAGTAGCAAGAGGAAAAGACAAGGACAAGAGCAATAGTATCAACATGCCTTTATTAAGCACCTATTCTGTACCTGATCCCGTGCTAAAAGCTGATAGGCAGGAGATTGATTAAGTGTGTACTGCTGGAATTTGAGTCAGCTGAGAGAAACAGAGATTACACACACACACACACACACACACACACACACACACACACACAGAGTCTAATTAAATTCCCATTAGGAAAAGTATGGAATTTCAATGAGTGTCCAGATGAGAAACCAGAGCTACTAAGCTACCTTAGGGATTGTCTCTGGAAGTGAAGCTCTCAGGATCTACTGGAAATTGCAGTCTTAGTGAGCAGGCACATTCTGGCTGCTACAGTGTTCCTTGGTGGATTGATTTTTTTTTTTTTTTTTTTTTTTTTTTGGTAAAGAATTAAAGATGTTATCCGGTATTTAGGTAACTGCTTAGCTCTAGTTAGTAATCCTATTAGCCAGTAATAATAGAAAAAAAATATTTGTGATGGTAGAAACAAAACTCAAGATTTACTCTGGTTAAACACATATTCTTACCTCTAGGCTCCAATATTTTAAAATTTTTGGTAGGTTCTCACCATGTTGCCCAGGCTGGCCTGGAACTCTCGAGCTCAAGTGACCCTTTTGCCCCAGCCTCCTGAGTAGCTAGGATGGCAGGTCTGCACCACCCCATCTGATGCAAAATTTTCAAGAAGCTAATACTTCTCTCTTTGTCACCCTGAGCATATCTCAGTAACAGAAATCTTCAGCCTGATAAATAGTAGATAGCTATACTAGGAAACTGGGGACTTCTCTGTGGTTTCTCAAACTAACAAAATCTTTGCTTATGGATCTCTTTGAAATAAACCCTTTTCTATTCCATCTTTTTATCTAGATAACTTCTCTTATTCTTCAAGATACACCTGGAGGCATTTATTACTCTTGAAATTGTCATCTTGAACCCATGTATTATTCAGGTTTCCAAATCAGTGTTGTGTTGCCCGGGTATCCTTCCCAATGTAATCAATGACAAAGCTGTGTGTCCCTCCATTGGACTGGAACTTTGCTAGGGAAAGGATAACATTATGTTCTTGTTTCTTCAGCTCTCGTCCACATTGTTTAATAAGATGGTGAAAGAAGCTGCCCTTGTAGCTCTGAACTCTAAGATGATCCAGTCATTAGTTATTCCAAATATCCCTTACACACCAAAGAGAAAAAAAACCCCTACATGGTTTTAGGAAAAAAAAAGTGACATTTAAAATCAAACAAGTTCTGCAATACTTGAGATTTTTGTCTCTATTGGCTTGAAAGAGGATCTTAGACTAAAACTCATGGTTGTCTGTGAATGTGGGACTCTCTGGTGTGAACGAATGTAACCCACGTTTGGGGGTTGTCATGAAGTGGATGGAAAGCTGCTGTCTGAGTCCGGGGAGAGGGCTACTGACAGGAATGAAAGGAACTGTACTGGGAGCCTAGCTCACAGCTACTGTTGTTCTTGGATCTAGATCACATTCAGTTGCCACTTCTGCAGTAATGAGAATGCTCTCATTTGTTGTAAAGCAAGCCTGTTATTGAAGGAACATTGACAGACTCATGGCAATGTCCAGTGAGCAGTGGAGAGGATTTATAACCTCCATCTACTGAGGGGCAGGGCATGGTAGACCTAAAGTATACCTTTTCATGGCTGTATGTGAGATGCTGCCTTATACTACCATGATTATTTGGCCGAGAAGCCTATAAACCCTGTTTTAGAAGCTGTGATGTCATTTTAGCTATGGCTATGAAGACAACCTTATTTCCACTACAGGCTGGTAAAGCTTGGGAAAAGGGGCTGCAATCTAAGCCTGAACTCTAGCAGGATGTTGTGATTTCTGGATTTTCTTTTTGTAGTCTTTTTCATTGTGGTATGGAATATCATAGAGAACTGACAAGGGGGGAGAAAGAGAAAGAGAGAGAGAGAAAAAGAGAGAGAATGAATGAGAAGGAAGGGCTGGTTCTTAGTGTCTAATGAGTCACAGTAATCAGGTACATGAGAAGAGTATGGAGCTTGGCAATTAGAATGCAGATAATAACAACAGTTGCTGTGCACTGAGCTTCTATCATTGTAGGCATTCTTTATATGTTATTTTATTTAATTTCTACAAAATTTTTACAAGATAAAGAAAATTAGGCGCTACAGTAAGAGTTTCTACAAGGGCTTAACTGGTATATTTTGCTTTTGGGCCAACTTTTGGCTATTCTACTTTATGGTCACCTAGACCACACACACACACACACACACACACACACACACAAAGAGTTGAGATCTCTTGGAAGGGTAGAGGACTTTAGAGGGGGAATGAAAATTAACAGCTAGAGGCTTCCTGGGAGACAGAAGGAAAGTCCACAGATTAACAAAGTTATCTACTCCATTCTCCTTAAAAGTATATATAAGCCAGGTACAGTGGCATAGCCTGTAATCACAGCATGGGAGATTGAGGCAGGAAGATTACAAATTTGAGATCCCCCTGAGTAACTTAGCAACTTTGTGAGAACCTGTCTCAAAAAGGAAAAAAAAAGAGATGGGGATATAGTTGGATATAGCTCAGTGCGAAGATCTTGCATTCATGGCTCAGTAATGTCACACACACACACACACACACACACACACACACACACACACCAGGAGGAACCAGTCAGAATTTTTGTCTCCATTCCTCCTCTAGCTTGCCCAATGCACCTTAGCTTTTAAGCTCAGAGAAAACAGATGCTTTGTTCAAAGTCTTATTCTTTAGTTAGCACAATAACCTCACTTTAATACTCTTATTCTTAGCTTCAGTTTTCATAACAACTCATAACTGGCCTCTCCTCAGAGTTAAAGCTAGTATCTTAAATTGGAGACTTGTATTTGCAAGACAAATGAGATTCAGTTTAAGTATTCTTGCTTTTAAAGTGTCAATTAATAATAAAATACAATAATAGTTGATTCCATCATATAATAAATACTGTTTGACTCGATTAGAATTATTATTCCTTTTGGAAATGCTCAGAAGAGGAATTAGGGCACTAGTCATTTGTTACTTTACCAAACTATCTGATGATGGGTACTTTGCAGAGAAAATAGATCTATATAAGCTCATAGTTTGGGGGGATGCTAATCCCAACGGCATGGTGCTTCCTTTAGTGGGGAGTCCCCTTGACAGAATCACATTACATCATGACAAGTAGCTTCATGCCTGGAAGACACACAGAGGCATGATCCCATGCTGAGGCAGAAAACCAGGGAGCAACTGAGAGGTGACTGGGGTCCTACATTAATCCACTTCCTTAATCCCCTCCAAGGACATGCCTGCAAGATCAAAGGACCTTCCACTATGCGTCTCCTCTTAAAGATCTCATGATTCTTCACAATGCCACCTCAAAGTCCAGGCTTCTCCACATTTCAAGCCAGGGACAAAGTCTTATATATCTACTTTTATATCTACATCTATTTTTTTGCTCACCAAACCCAATGGCCATTTCACTCAGTTCTGGAATATATGACAAAACATCTTGAATCTTTATTATACATATAGTGGAAAGGCCATGAACCTAAAATCTAAACATCTCAGTTTTTCTACTTAAAAGCAGAAAGATCTCAGACAATTGATGTAATCTCTTTTAGTTTCAATTTCCTTAAGTCTAGATAGGACAATAAATCTTCTGTCATAAAGTTTCTGTAAGGATATAATGCACCATAAAGTCAGGAACTGATATTTTTTTATTGTCATCAGCATTATAATTATCTATATAAGTTTTGCAAATGTATATTTGGTTTAATCAAGTTCACTGTTTATATATACATATATAATATCACATTATAGTTATTCTACATTTCCAAAATTGCTCATAGTACTTTGAAGTTTAGAAGTAAAAAATATTTAAAATTTCTTGGGAATGCATATGTGGTAATTTATTTTATACTTAGTTAAGTACTTAAATTATCTTATAATTTATCAAGTATTTTGATCCTCTGATGAGAAAATAACATTTAATTTTATATATCCTCTTGTATGCATTCAGGTTAATAGTTTAAGAGGCATATGACTAACCCACCCTTTTTGCTCATCAAAAATGCCCTGCCAGTATATTCTCATCCCAAGCTTGGGATTGATTGTTGTAACTGTCCTACTAAACTGTTTTGAAACTGTCTCATTGCTACTTCTTTCTCAATAAAATTAATTAAAAAATTTTAAATAAAAGAATCAATGGTTGAATGACTAAGTGTTAGTGCTAAAAAAGAACTTGTATATCTAATAAACGCTATTTCTTAGAAGGAAAGACAAAAACCAAATATGTTAGGTACCTATCTAAAGTCTAATTATGAGTGGCACAATAAACTTACATTTATTTTTTTGCTCACCAAACCCGATGGCCATTTCACTCAGTTCTGGAATATATGACAAAACTGCCAGTTCAGCAAATTACTTTCCAAGTTTTAAAATTTCTTCTTATACTACAGAACATTTTAAAATATCTTTTTCCAACCAATAACTTTATCATTATTCAAGTAATATCCATTAAGAATACTGAAGAAAGTAAAAATCATTTAAAATTCTACCCCACTTTGCTAATAACTGTTAGCATTTTGATTAACCACTTACTAGAAACACATGCGTATAAGGCTATATTTTTACTTTTTATTACTTATATTTACATAAAAATCTCAGGACAATAAACATTAATTGTAACTTCCTTTCTTTTCATTTAAGAATATGTCACAGAGTTTTATGTCAAATATATTTACACATTATCTTTTAAAATGTTTGTACGCATTCCACTGTATAGATGCACCATAATTTATTTATGAAAGAACATTTCCTTTTCTTGAAAAGAAACATTAAAAACTCGCGGTGAAGAACAATAAAAAATTCATTGCAAAGAACAATTAAAAACTCATTGTCTCTTTTATTGCTAAATGGCAACGTGGCAAGGTAAGTGCTATTAGACCCATTTTGCTTAGGAGGTCATTGGAAGTGTGACAGGCTTTATGACTTCTTTAATGGGATTTGGTAAGTACAGGGACTCTGAAGCTCATATTTTAGACTCTAAACCACAGACTTGTCAGCGTGGAAGCAAACAGTAAAACAGTATGAATGTGGTTGGGTAAGTGTCATGCACAGCATAATTTGAGAGCACGTGTAAGGTAAGGATGAGGTCCATCAAGTGCAAAGGAAGCTGGAGAAGACTCTAGTAGATTTGAAGGTGACTATGATGTTTTTCTCTGGAAGAACAAAAGAAATCAAACACTTTTGCCAGAACGTGTAGTATCAATATGAACATGGAGGTTAGGTGTGCTGATGCAGGTCTATTTATGTTTGATTTTTAGCCACTATATCTTTTCTTTGGGAGACATCTACTAATCACATAAGAGATGCCTGGAGAAAAAGAAAGATTGGAGCTAGAGTAATTTTTGAATAATTTCTCAAAGTTCTCTTACAAATAGCTTTCAAATTAGTCTCAAGAGAATACTATGGTTGTAACTAGTTCCATAGTACCAGAAGAGGGGAGAAACACATAGGGATTTCTGGAAAGCTAAAATGGGTTATGGAGAAAACAGGACCCACAATTTAGGGATTTCTGAAGCACGCATAGCAGTTTCATTTCCACAGCCAGATACAAAGAGCTCTGGGTCCACCTGAGATAGAAACACAATCTATATATGTGGCCCTAAAATTTAAACATCCACATAGCAGGCATATTTATAACTTTATTGAATTATTAACTTTCAATTTAATCATTATATATCTTAAATACTTCCCCAGAAATGAGCTATCAGACTGACTTTCAAAACAAAGAATAGGAATTTCAGCAACAACAGATATATAGTTGTTATTCTTTTTTTTTAAGTGTGATAACGATTTCTTTTATTTTTTTTTCATGCCAAATAGGTTTATTGAGAAACAAATAGCAATGAGACAGTTTCAAACCAAATTGGTAGGACAGTATAGTTGTTATTCTTTATCCATAAAGTTTTGCATTTACTTTGAAATTTGTCCCAAATACTTACATAATGATAATAGGTACAAATAAATTTCAAAAACTCCAATTACTGTATTTTCAGGGATGAGGATTATATGACCACTCGGTCTCTCTGCTTCTTGTCCCCTGTGTTCCTTCAGTTGTTCACCTTGCCAGGCATGATCCATTCATCACACACTTGATGAATGGCCTGGAAAAGATGATTTGGGCCTTAATCCTGAAATGCTACCCTCTTCCCTCCCTAGCTGAATGGAACTTACTCATAAAGCTTGGACATAAGAAATGTGCTTGGGTTTCTTCTGCTTTGATTTTTGCAGACTTGACCAAAATTTTGAGAATTAGTCTCCTCAGATGCTAATAAAAATAGTTAATGATGGTTAATAATTGTTGCTTATCAGATATAGGTTAAAGTGGGAGATGGTATCTATGGGGCTGTCATTCAGGCGGAACATGAGAAATTTCTTTTGATTGTATCCTTGTATTTAATATTTTCCTTGAAATTTAAACCTCAGAATGGCCCAGAATTTTAATTGAAGGAGGCCAAATATGGATAGCACCATTGTATTGAACACAATTACTGTGTTTCCTGATTTAATTAGAGTTGCTAATATATGGAATAAGATAAATATACATATTTAGAATAGAAATGTGTCCTATTTTGCCATTTAGTTTTCCTCAACTCTTTTGTATAGTGAGTTGCCCTGTCTTGTTCTTTCTAGCTCTTGTACAGTCAAGGAGCAAGGAGCTAGCATTCAGCTTAGGATATTTAAGCTCATTACCAGATAAGGTGCAGCTGTCTAAGTGAAAGAAATCTTTATTTAATTCACTGACTTCTTCACCAATAGTTGCTGAGATTTGCTTCATACCAGACTTTCTATTAGTTCCAGGAATACAGGGCAGTATAGGCACAATTCCTGACCCAAAGACAAATTCAGCTTATTGAGAGAGGCAGAAATAGGGACAAATAATATAAACATTACTTCATGAATATGGAAAGAGGGCTGTGGGAAACTGGTGAAAGAAGAGTAGTTGTACTGAGAGCTGGAATTCATCAAAGTGAAAGGTAAGTAACTACTGTAGCAGGAAAAGAAAAACTGTCATTCTTGACATCTTCAGATTGGTAAACATCTTTGCTTATGTTTTCTTGTGATATGTTGCAATAAATGAGTACTTATTTTAATTATAATTGTTGCATAGGATGTAGTGAAGGAATCCAGAAATAAGTTATTCATGGAAGTCTGCCATCCCCAGTCCTGCAAATCCCCTTCTCATCTTCACTGATTTAATTAACTGTCCTAAATTTACCCCAATCCTCACTTAAGTTTTCTATCTTTTCATGATACCCACTATAATCTATTTAACAAATACATCTTAGACATGTATGCATAGCTTAAAAATATGTGGAGTTAATTTGTGTGTACAAGCATTTTAAATACCATAAAACATATTGCTGTATGGAATACTTTTTCTTTCTAATTTATTTCAGGAAATTTACTTTGATTTTCAAAGCACATTACAAATAAAATATGCAAAGATTAAAATCAATGGAGACTCATGTCATTCAATATGTTTTCTTGTTATATAGAATTCTGTTGTATTATTTGTTAATGAACTATTAGATTATTTCTGGGTTTTACCAGTATGAATAATACTAATATGACCACTGCGGTTATATTACTTTTGATGCTAGTATGTATACATGAGTTAAGGATTCCAGGTGTTGTCTTCAATACTGGACACAATCATTATCCTTAATTTTATCACTGTGGACTTATTTGCATTTTGCTGATGACTAATCAAGTTTAGCATCTTTCATGTGATTATGTATCATTCAGATATTCGCACAAACAATTAAAGAGATAGAGATAAAACAATGTATTGTTATGTGCACGGAGTTCAAAACCTCAGCAATCCTTGGTGTCAGATGTCATGACAGTAATTATCTTGGGGAAGAAGGATATTTCATGTCATGAAGAAGCACTGAACTTTCTAGGGTGCAGGGTAGGTGTCATTTATTTTTGGCAGTGGTAAGTCATTGAAATGCTTAAGAAGAAAATGTGAACATTTCTGAAGATACGCTTCAACCAAACACTTATTTCAATATTCAATATGATGTACTTTTAAAAAAGAATGTCAGAAGATTTTCACTTGTACAAAACTGGAGTAGCCATATTTTTCTTTACATGTCCTAAGGATGATGAAAATCTTTAGATGACATCAGTGAAGACATAGAAAAATTGTTAATGACAGAGGAAAGTGGGCTGATTTAAGCCTTTGGGATCTAAGACATGACACAGTGATAAATTCCTTGGATTTTTCTTTTGTGTCTCATGTATCCAAGTCCTAACTAAAGAAGCTTGCAACTCAGAAATCCCAATGGAAACATAAAAAAGCCCCAACAAAAGCCTTTTCTCTCACAAAAAAAAGAAAGAGGGCATCCTAGAAAGACAGAAAACTCTAAAAATATTTTACTAATTAATACAATAATTACACTAATTGTGGAGAGCTGATACCTGTTTATAACATAACTTAATTCTCTTTGGGGTCCCTTTCCCTTCTCTTTCACCCACCCTTCCATGTCTTGGTCCCTTTCAATTTTATAAGAGATGTGTTTTCCATCATCAGTTTTTTTTTCTTTAATTTATTCATATTTTAGATTTCTCATATAAGGAAACCACATACTAATTAAGCTGTGTGTTTCATTTATTTCACCTTATATTATGATCTCAAAGTGTAAGAATTGAAGAAAAAAACTCTGTAGCTCTATCCTGGCCAAATCCAGCACAGGCTGAATGAGGAGCCCTGGTTATGGCTGAATATGAAAGATACCTAAAAAAAAAGTGGGTTATTTTGCTGAATTCGAGTACCTACAATCTTTAGACTGCTTTCAAGTATGAAAAGCTCCTTTAAAGACCTCCAAATACAGCTTCTCTAACAGCAGTGGATTATCCAACTCTGAAAAAAACAAAAAAGAAAAAAGGGGGATACGTTGGGAACCACAAAGCTAAGACATTGATCATGTACATGTAGGTGGGACTTGGCCCAGTGCCGAAAGCAAACAAGCTACCTCATTCCTGAGATGAACATCCTGTCTGGTTAAGGTTAGCTATCAGTTGCTAGGCAACCTAGTGTTGTGCATTACTAACTTCACAAAAGTGCAAATAAGGGACAATTTTGTTGTGAAAAAAAAGGAGAAGGAAAAAAATATATACATATACACAAGAGAGTTAGGGTAGATATATAGCTACTTTCTCTCAGTTCACTGAAAATAAAAGTTTGTATTAATATTGTTTAGACAAGATATCATGTCTGCATCTTGTCTTCTGAATAACTGCTATGAAGACAACAATATGCAATGTATTAATTACTATAATTGTCCTACCAATTTGTTTTAAAACTGTTTCATTTCTATTTTATCTTTTTTAAAATTAAAATGAATATTTTTTTTAACAAGTTGCAAAAAAAAAAAATGGAGAACAAAAGTTTAATTCCCAGTAGCTGGCCATAAGGCTTATCGATGGTCTCAGTGGAGACCACGTAGGGACCTCTATCACTACCCTGAGAAATGAAGATCTCCATCCTTCCCTGGATAATCAGAAATCCAAACTCCAAGCGGTAGTAAATAGGTACTTTCTTTGCCTTTCCTGTAAGAACAATGTCATAGAAATCCAAGTAAAAAGACGTAAGTAAGATTCAGTGTCATAACATAACACAAAGTGTACTGTTTGGAACAAAATTATTTTTCATGGTTTGAATAAAAGTTACTCTTCATCTTTCAAGACTGGAAAAAAAAACAAGTGAAATTCAAAAGGCAATCAATGAAAATTAACATAGAAAAGAAAAAGGTGTTTAAATTATTCTCATAAAAGTTTTAAGGCAGCATGATAGAAATGCTTTAATCATTAAATGCAAATATGGTTAAAAATGAAAGAACTGAAGTCTTTAAATGGAAATTGGGACTTTTAATAAAGAAATAGAAAGCAGAAACAATAATCAAGTGAAAGTTTTATCTATTTGATTTTTGTATTTTAGGGAAGGGTCTACAGGGTATTCAGGGTTTTACTACTTCTGACTCAGTAGTGATCTGCCTGCTTACAGCCCCCCAAGAGCTGGGATTACAGGCATGAGCTACCATGCCCAGCCTCAACTGCTGTCTCAGCATGCGCTGTGGGTGAGGCTGGCATGGCAAACCTGGGGATTGAACCCCTGACCCCTGTGCCAGCTTGCAGGTGCTTTATTTTTTTTTCTTTTCAAAGTTTTATTGATAAACATATAGCAATGAGACAGTTTCAAATCAAATCGAAAGTACAGTTTCAACAGATAATACACGGCATACATTCTTCTCAGTGGTTAATTGCTGTACAAGATGCAGACTTGTGATCCTACTTACAAACA
>NW_004524647.1:4267810-4308828 GCF_000260255.1 Octodon degus
AGCTTCTGTTTCTTCCTCTGCTTTTTACTGTTTTCTGCAGCCATGAACTGCTGCTCTCTACCATGTGCCACTCTCCCTGGGAGCCAGCTGAGTATAGACTGAAACCTCCAAAAACTGTGAGCTAAATAACCTTTCCTTCCTTAATTTTGGGTGTTGGGTATTTTGTCCCTGCAATGAGTAAAAAAGAACTGAGACACTTACCATTCAAGTAATATTGATGTAGTTGTATGATAGCTACCATATTTGTAGTTATCAACTTTTTGTTGCAACTTTCATTGACTGATATTGAGTTATTGAGGATACTTATATCTCCTTCATTCAGTTTTGATAATTGATATGTCTAAGAATCTGCCTATTTTTTCTGTTTTCTATCCTATGAGAATAATGATTTTCTAATGTGGGCATTGATAATTTTCTGAATTTCCTCAGGATCTGTATTAATTTCACCTTTTTCATTCCTTATTGTATGCACTATTTCACTTTTTGGATAAAATTGCCTAGGTGTTTATTAATTTTATTTATCATTTTGAAGAACTAACTTCAATTCATTAATTCTTTATATAGTTTTCTTAGCCTTCTTTGTATTAATGTTTTCTCTGATATTTACAATTTCCTCCTTTCTTTGGGTTTTGGGCTTGACTTGCTCTTGTTCTAGAAACTTGAGGTATAGCATAAGGTTGTTTATTCATACTCATTCTACTTTCCTACATGAGAATTCAATACTACAAATTTCTCTATGAGAACTGCTTTTATTGCATTCCATATATTCTGGTAAGTTGTATCTTCATTTTTGCTTGATTTTTAAATATTTTAAAATTTCTTCTGTGACCCATTGGTTGTTCAGGAGGGTTTTATTTAATTCCCAGGTGTTTATGGAGTCACTGTGATTTCTTTTGTCAATAATACCAGCTTCATTGCATTATGGTCAGAGAATATACAGGGGATAATTTGAATATGGTTTTATTTACTTAAGCATATTTTATGTGTTAGTACATGGTATATTTTAGAAAATGTCCCATGTGAAGCTGAGAAGAATTTAAATTTTGATGTTCTTGAGTGAAATAATTTGCAAAGGTTTGCTAAGTATGAACATGTGAACATTTGTTCACAAGTTAGTTTCTGTTCTATTATTTTTTGTCTAGTTAATCTTTGCCTTTGTGATAATGAAGTGTTAATGTCCCCCCATTATAATTGTGTTAATCTTTATTTGATTTTTTAATCTATTAATATTTGTCTTATATAGCTGCATGTTCTCATATATGGTGCATCTATATTTATGATTCTTATCTCTTTCTCTTTCATTTTCCCTTAAGAAATAAGTAGTGAACTTTATCTCTATCGATCCATCTTAGTTTTAAGTTTACATTGCCCGCAAATGGAATAGCTACTCCAACTTTTTTTCTGGCTTTTTGTCACATGGCATATTGTTTTCTATCCTTTGACATTCAGTCTATTAATTCCTTTCTGTGTTATATATTTTGCTTTTATTCAGCATATTGTTGGATTTTCTTGGTTCACTCTGCCAGACTGATGAATTGAGTCCATTTATAATAATGGTTATAACGTATCGGTATTGGATTATCTTTGTCATCTTATTTTCCTGCTGTTAGTTTCCTATTTTACCCCTCTGCTTAATTGCTTGCCCCATTCAGTTGTTTCTTTGTGTTGTTCTTGCAATCGTGGGCATTTTCATTTCTTTCTACAATATCTTTCAGTACTCTTTGTAAGATAGGTTTGGTGCCAAGAATTTCTTCTATTTTTTTTTTTTTTTTTTTTTTTTTGCATAACCGGGGACTGAACTCAAGCCCTTTTGCTTGCCGGGAAGTGCTTATTCCCCTGAGCCGCCTCCCGGCCCTCTTCTATTCTTTGTAATGGAAATATCTTCTCCACTAATTTTGAAAGATAGTTTTGCGGAGTGCATTGATCCAGGTTGCAAGTAGTTTTCACTCAATGCTCTTATTGACCTGATAGTTTGTGTTGAAAAATCTGCTGTGGTTCTAATGGGCTTTCCTTTATAGGTGATCTGTTTCTTTTTTCTAACAGCTTTTATTATTCTTTTCTTGTGCTGAATTTCTGTGGTCTTGATTATTATATGTCTGGGAGTAGATTTATTTTGGTTAAGGCTAATTGGTGCCCAGAATGCCTCATTTATCTCTATGACCAAGTCTTTTCCCAGGATTGGGATACTTTCTGCTATTAATTCTGCAGATAGTCTTTCTATGTCATTTGTGTTTATATCTGCCTTTTCATTGACACCTAACACTTACATTTTTTTTTTTTGTCATCTTGTTGTTGTTGAATAATTATTTTCTGGATCCTTTACATTTTACTTTATTTTATTTGTATTTTAAAGAGATCTTTCCTTTCGTGTTTGTTAGGTGCAATGTTGTTTTCAAGATCTGAAGGTCTTATCTACAATTTTCTTCAAGTAGTTTTGCCAGTGTTCAATGAATTTTTAATTATCTGAATATCTTTTTAAGTATGTTTCATGCATTTAAGTTCTTTCCTATGTTGCTCATTTATGGTTTCCATCATTTGCCTATGCTTTTCTCCTTTATTTATCATTGTTATTTAAATATATTCAGTTGTTCTTTTATTATGGTTATTATTTCTTTTTTTACCTGAGAGATTATTTCTGATCAGACTACTTATATAGCCTAATGCAGTTTTTTTTTGACTTCTTTGCTTTTTTACTTTCTTTTACTTCTTTCTTTATTTCTTATTTGCTTCTTTCTTTACGTCAGTATGTCAGAAGGGTAGTGAGTGGGGTTTCTCTCCTCTTGCATGTCTCACTGATGTTCCTGATGCTCACTGTCACTCTCGCAGTAGTAGGTGGAGGGTGGAGTTTCTATCCTTCTGAGCAACTTACTGAAGTTCCCAGGTCTCACTGAGACTCACTGTTGCTCTTGAAATGATTGAAACATTTCTTTCTGGTGGACAAACTTAATTAGAATTTCTTATAACTTCTTTTTCATTGTTAGTGTTTTTTTTTTTTTTTTTACTTTAAATGAAATTTACATGTTTATCTCTGGTAATCTGAACAACTAGTTTGAAGGTAGCATCATGTAATACAGTAACCATTGTTGAATTCCTATTACTTTGTTTAGTGAAATCTTGCAATGTTTCTAATTTTTTTCTATCACTATTTGATATTTTTTAAAAAAGAACATAATGATATTAATAGGTACTAGAACAAAATGTGAATTATCTAATGTTTCCTGCATGACAAGCCCTCGAGAAAATACTTCATATTCATTATTTACTTAATATTTTTGGCAGCTTATGAGACAGTCAGTACTCATTTCTATGACATAAATGAGGAGAGCCACATTTAAATAGGTGAGAAAAGTTATCTCAACTCACTATGTATACCAATTAGCTTTTATTCTGTAACAAAAGAAAAAAACCCTTCACAATTTGAGCTTATCCCATCAACTGAGGAATGGATAAAGAAGATGTATTTTTACACAAGGGAGTATCTTCAGCTAAAAACCAGGGTAAATTTGAATTTTTTTGTTAGTAAATTGATGCAACTAGAGACCATACTCTTTAGTGAAATAAATCAGACCTGCATGTACAAACATTGTGTTGTCTCCTTAGTGTGAGAACCTGAAAGGGAAAATGGAATCTGAAGGGTACAATAAATACTGGGAAAGGGCAATGAATTGATTCAAAAGGAAAGAGTTACTGAGTTGAGGAGAAGGACAGGAGAGGGAGTAGGGAAGAGCAATTTACCAATCTATATAAACAGGATGGTTTGGACAATGGTACTGTGGATTTCTGCTGGTCTATGGAAAGGAACAAGTATTGCTTAATTTGTTTTGTCTCCTTTTTTTTCAATTGTTGATACTTTTTCTCTTCTTAACTTTGCATGTATTTCTTTTTTTCTTCCAATTTTGCATGCATATATATGGTAGTATGAATCATTGGTTGGAAGACAACACTATGCATTACAACAAATATTGTGAAATTCATATTATTTTGTTAAATGAAATTGTGTATCACTTGTAATTTTTTCTATGCTAATATTTTTTGTATTCTCTTTAAAAATTAAAAAAATAATTGAAAAATGGGCTTAGATAGGGGCTGGGGAGATGGCTCAGTGGAATAAGTGCTTCCCTGGCAAGCGCAAGGGCCTGAGTTCAATTCCTGGTTCTGCCAAAAAAAAAAAAAAAAAAAAAAAAAAAAAAAAAGGCTGAGAACAACATTTATTCAGTATAGACATGTGTGATTATGTGCACTCATGTTTATAATAGCACAATTTGTGACAGATAAATTTTAGAAACAACCCAGATCCCCTTCAACTGAAAAATGAATAAAAATGTAATATTTTTATACAAAGAATTATTTTGCATCTATCGAAGAGGATAAACTCAAGGCTTTTGTAGGTAAATGGGTGCAACTAGAGACCATATTGTTAAGTGAAATGGATCAGATCTATGTGTTTAAGCATTGTATTGTTTCCCTAGTGTAAGAACCTTAAAGAATAAATAAAATCTGAAAGGTACAATAGATAGTGTGAAAGGAAAAAAAATCTTTTCAATGGGAAGGAAAAATTGGGATGAGGAAAAAGACAAAAGAAATAAAGGAAAAAGATATATTTCTATACATATACAGGATAACTTGGATAATTTTACATTGATTTCTGCTGATCTATTGAAAGGAGTAGTTAATGCTTAATGTTTTTATTTTAATTTCTTCTAGCCTTTTTAAAATATCAGTTTTGCATGTTGATATCTGGTAATGTAAACAACTTACTTGATAACATTGTCTCATGCAATAACCATTGTTGAATTCCTTTTATTTTGTTAAGTAAAATTCTGTATTATTTCTAATAATTTTCCTACCATTTTGTATTATGTTTTAAAAATAATTTTAAAAGTAGCAAAAAATATGTGGTTATTGGGATAGAGTCAGTGGGGCAGTTCCATTGCCAGGCTTTCTGGGTTCACTTACCATTCTGGGGATCATGCACTCGATCTCACATTGGTATTCTCCCAACAGGATAGCTCAGGTTTGTTGACTGGAGGTCTCAAGCTTATAAGAATGCAAGGAATTCTCAACCCCTAATGAGTGTTCAAGTGCTTATCAAGTTTCTTCTTTCACAAAGCAAGTAGCATAGTAAACAGATTATATTTCTTAATTGGAGAAATTACAAAATAACGTAGAAAGGAGAGCAGATGGGTTTTTGGCTGCTTTGTGAAATTTACTACAGTGCGTATGTGCCATAGCTTTGCTTTGAACATTGATTCTAAGGTTCATGCTTTAATCTGATCTTACTGTGATTCTATAAAACAGGTCCTTCATATTAAAAATACCATCTCATTTTCTGAAAGACATTTTGCTTTTCTTTGTGTGTTTTACAAGATCATATACTTGGTAGCTCCCTCCAAATCTTAGTTGTCTGTGCACTCCTGTTAAGTGCACACATCTTGTAGAGAATGTGTCACCATATAATCAAGGATTTATCATAATACAGTGACTCTCTAGGGCAAAAATTATGTTGAACTATTACCTACAGCCTTGATGCTTGGTCCAGTATCTGGTATAGAATTTGTGCTCAAAAATTATTTTTTGAAGACAGGCATAATGACGTACCTATTGAAATCAATTGATTTTTTAGTCTAGTAAATGATAAAATTAATAGCTTATGATGCTTACCACTTTCACTTTCAGTAAAATATCTTTAACTCCTTTGAACAGAGTAATCCTAAGTACTCCAAATGTCAGAAAAATGCTCCGTTATTTTTGTGTTTCTGATAATATCCACAACATTAGTTTTTAAAAAAAGAAAAGAAAATTAGATGCACATAATAAGAAAGAACTCTTGAATTGAATTCATATCAAACTCAGTAACCATGGTAATGGGAGATGGTTGGTTGAATTGTCCTTGAACACACACAAACATGTAGGATACAACAGTGCTATCACACTTGTGTTTCATTTGTTCCTGCACTGTGCAAACCGCACAGATTTTCTCCTTTAGAAATTTAGTACACCATAATGGGTGCAGAAGCAAATGAGACATAAGTGAAAAACAGTCAGACACATTACCTAACTTGTTCTAATGTTCCCACTACTACCAAAAGGCTGGTAGAATGCTAATCCATCTATGTTTCCCAGGTTACATAAAACAGTATTAATCTCGACATGTTCTATGCAGAGAACTTTTGTATTCTAAATGCCAATTGGGAGACCATAGCCAGCTACTGAATTACTGATCCTCAGTTTCCTCTTGTGCTTCCTGTGTTTATGGTACCTTTGTGATGAAAAGACAGTGCTATGTATTTGTAAGGCACTCAGCACTATGTCTAACACAAAGGAAACAATGAAATGCACTACCTGTGTTGTCATTTTCAACACTGATGATATAGCAGTATCCTTGTGACAAGTTTCACTTCTTAGTTTCCTTCATTTTAATAGGCACTAATTAAACTTATTTTCATGCAAATAACAAATTAAAATACATATATAAAAACATTCAAATTTATACTATATCTTTCCTTGTTCTTATCTAATCTTTATTTATACACATGGGTAGGCGCTTATTCCACGGAGCCATCTCCCTGGCCCCCTTCACTTGGTGTTATACCCTGAAAAATATTTCATTTACCTAAACTTAAAACTGTAGGTAAAGATACTTGTTCTATCCTCTACAAGTCATGTATTTCCTTATTTTCCATAAGGCTTTGTAATATGTAAGGGCTTTCATACTGCATTTTTATTTAACACAGTAATCTTGGGACGCTGTGATAGTAGAACACTAGCTATAAGTAACACTTTTGAGTGTTTACTGTATGCCAGCCTCACTCTAAAAATTAGCTTTCCTATTTAACTCACAGGATGCTAAGTGCCTCGCTCAGTCTCACAAATCCAGTGAAATTTTGAAAAGGGTCTAAAAACACAGACCTTTTGGATATGTACCCAGTCTTCTTTCTGTTAACTGCCATGTTTTCTTTCTGTGAGTCATGCATTTCCTTTGGGATGGACATACATGTGCTGCCATGTAACTTTTCATTTCACTGTCTTTCACTTAAGTTTTTCTTCCATCCTTCCTCCCTCTCTCCCTCCCTTCCTTCCTCCCTTCCTCCCTCCCTCCCTCCCTCCCTCCCTTCCTTCCTTCCTTCTTTCTTTCTTCAATTTTTGTTGCATATATTTGGAGTACACAATTATACTTAATGTGGGGAATTAGTATGTGCATTGCCTTACTTTTTTTTTTTTTAATGCTTTTCCTTTCCCTCCCTCCTCTTTCTGCCAATTCTTAATCACTTTTAGACCATATATTTTGAACCTGGCCTCTTCTTTTGGTAGAACCAACTGGTAAAATCTGTTGTGGGTATTTTTTTTTTTTAAATTTATAATCCTTTTTTACAGATTTCATCCTACTGATTAAATCAAGAGCAGAAAAAAACAAGGATATCATGAGGAAATCAAAATGAATTGTCTAATCTTCCCTTTAAAAAATGAGTGCTTTCTGCAGTGCGATTTCCATGAGGTCCTTTTCTTCTCCTGGGGATGACAACATTTAGTCATCGGTAGGTCAAGTACTCTTCTTTTATATGCAGATATTTCTTCTTTATTAAAATCTTACATCAGAGATGTGTCACTCTCACTTAAAAGGTTATAGACAAGGATTTTGAGTTGTATCAGCTATTAACATCAATTCAAAGATAATTTGTTATGGAAACATGAACAGATTTTGTAGATGGGAAGGGGATATAGGGAAAGGAGGAGGAAGAGGAATGGGGGAGAGAGAGGGAGTGAAAATGACCAAGATACAAATCACTGTGCATGTATCAAAGTCCAAGCTGAATGTAAGCACTATGTGTCACCAATATACACTAATAAAAAATAAAATTTGAAAAAGTGGCAAAGCTATTAGATACCCTAAGCTTCAACTTTTTTGGCCAAGTCAAGACTTTTAGGGCTGTTCATATAGTTCAGCAGTCTAAAGCACCTGCTTAGGCAGATGCAGGGGTTCTATCCCTGGTGTGCTGTGCCAACCCTGCCCCCAGGGTGTGCTAAGAGGAGACCTAGACTGGGAGTTGTGGCGCAGACCTGTTATCACAGAGCTTGCTTGGGAGACTGAAAGCAGGAAGATCACTATGAGTCCAATCTGTGTAGTGAGACCCTGTAGACCCTGTACTAAAATATGGAAAAAAAAACCTTAATGAAGGATGCCTTCATTTCTTCTTGTGTTTTTCCAGCATTATGATTCTATTTCTGTTTCCTGATGTACTCACCCACCCACAATTAACTACTTTGTTAATTGTCCAGTGGAAGGTTTTAAACATTCCATAAGTATCATCACAAAATAATTGCATGTGAACATCCTGTGTACCTATTTTCTTATTAATAAAACTACATTAAAATGCTGTTGAACTTCTTTAGAACTTTTTCTGTGTGGGTGCCTGAATAATGTTATTCATACACTAAACACATAAATTAAATATAAGCATTGCTAAAATTATAGACACAATGACTAATGCCTAGAGGAAGATATGTAAAATAACATAAATTTAAAAGTTAGACATAACTTCTAAGAGTGAAGCTAAAAAGTATTTGACCTTTTAATTTCTACTTTATGATTCTTGAATACTGGAAATTTTAGAATTTATTATTTGTTTGCTGCAAGAACCATGTAATCAAAAGAGACTGCACTGTTTAATTAATCAGGCTTCTCAAGTTTATTAATTTTAAAAACATATAAGTTATAATAAAATTTTACATTAGAACATGGTATATTAACATAGCACATTTTAGGTAAATTCTTTAATAATGCTAGTAAGCAGTAATTTGCATTTAAATACATTCAAATTTCTTCATATTCTTTGATTCTAGAGCCACCTCAATTCTGCAATGCAGGTAGAGAAAATTCTATTTTAAGTTTAAAAAATTGAAATTTCAGATGATTGAAATATTGGTGTCTAAAGTGATATCAAAGAATGTCAGTTTTTATATTAGTAAGCAGCACTAGACTAAAACTAACAATTAAATGGTCACATTTTATTTTTATTGGATGTGTCCCCCTCTTCTTTCCCCCTCCTCATCTCCTCCTTTACTTCCTTCCCTCATGTCCTCATACATATAAACAAGGTGTATGATATAAACTTAAACTATAAATAAAAATTATAAAATAAAAACAAAAATATTATAAACACACGCATGCAAATGTTTGACTTAAAAATTCAGCAATCTAGACAAAATCTCTGTTACTCCCTTACAGCCATGGCTTTAGAGGAAGTAGCCTATGACCATTTGGTAGAGAAGAAAAATGACTAAATATTCACAGTATGGCAGTTTCAGTCTAATACAAATCTATTTTTTAATTTTAATTTTTTATATAAAATAAAAATGTGTTATGTTCATAACTTTTGTACAATTAACAGTGCAGAGAGCAGTACAGATTGTCTGTTGTGCATATCACATATACACACATCAAAAAGTCTCAATAAATTCAAAAAACAAAATGAAGGATCTAGAACAGTGGTCTGAAACCTACTCATAGGATTTTAGGATTTAACAAATAACAAGAAGTATGAAATTTAAGACCACAGAAGTATGGAAAAAAAAGAATGATAAATGCAAAAGCACATATTTTCACATTAAAAGCAGTAAAAGCTAAATAAACAAAGTTGAAGCCTAAACATTAATACAAAAAATAAAGAAAAAAATTCAAAGAATTTCAAGAAACATTTGAAAAAAAAAAGAAACAGATTGGAGGTCAAATTCAAATGATCTATCAATTAAATATCTATTTTAAAGAAATATGTAGAACATAACAAAAGAATCTACATTCAATTCCCTTTCATGAAATGATAACTGAAGGGAAATCCTTCTAGGGCGATGCACTTTCAATTAGCTTTCTGAAGAGTAGCTGATATAGAAAGAACACAATTAGAAATGCCATAACAAAGAGATTTGTTGGGGTGAACAGTGGACCTCCTGGCATGAACACAGAATGCAAAACTACTGTGTCCCATTGGTTTATATCAGGGCCAGGTGACAGGATTGCCCATTCTGTTGATATTGGGCACCTCTTTTACTCGGTTGCCTTCTGTGTGATTCAAAAGCTCATGGGCTAAGTGATTATGTATCAGAGATGGAGACCATGCAAGGGCAGATGAGTATAACACTCCCACCACCTAGTCACCTTCTGAACACATGAGACTTGGGGAGAACACAATGAATCTAAACTTTAAGCCCCTCCCTCAAATCATCCTGGGGACAATTTTTAGTATTCACAGGAATAGTACAAATTCCATGTGTACATATTTACCTTTCTGCCCAGTGCTTCTCATAGCTAATTTACAGAATAATTTATACAATACCATTGTATCCCCCATGATATTGGTGCTTATCAAAGTACACATTTGATGGAGAAGCAAAAGAGACAATGAATTCATGCTTGTAAAACTTACTGGTCTTATCACATGGCCTATTATGTAGGAACTCAATTAAGGAATAAGCAAAGAAATAATAACTTACAGATTTGAACACTGTCTTTTTAGTATCAACTAACCTATAGAAAAACTATCAAAATCTTTTATCATTTCTGTAACTAGAGTGAAAAGGTTCAGGAACTATGGGCACAAGTGGTTTCTCTCATCACTATATCTAATAATCAACTTACAAATATTTGTTTCCTATTCTTATTCAGTGGATTTGGAGTTCCTAATGACAAAGAAGAATTTCATCCACTCGAGAACTCTGTTGTTGATCTTATCAAGTGGAATGAAAGGCTACCTAATAATTTTTTTTTGTTTTTTAAATGTATTTTTAAAATAATTTTATTGAGAAACAAATAGCAATGAGGCAGTTTCAAAACCAATTAGTAGGACAGTTTCAGTAATTAATACATTGCATATTGTACCTAATAATTTTGATCTCCTTATGATACTCAGTTAACTTTTGGAGTGTGACTGAAAGCTAAATGACTGACTTCCATTGTTAGGGAAAATTTTTGATGGTACACAAGGATTAAAGAGGCAATGAAGTGTATATTGCAACAGTATATGGTGGCTTTATGTACATTATTTCAAATAATTCTCATGATATCAATAAGGAAGGCATTCATAACTCTACAAATGAAAGAAATAAGGCCCTATATGTTTAATGGGAACTTTTATGTTTCTTTCCAAAAGTCTTTCCACCAAAACATGCCCAGTACTAGCTCTAATGAGGCTCAGTTGCCGTACATTATTCTGCTAACAGTTGCAGAGCGCATACAACAAGCCATGCACCATTCTCATTATTTTATATATATTTACTAATTTAACCTGTCATAAAGTCTTGTGAAGTGCTATAGAGAGTAACATCTTATTAGAGCTAGGGAAGAAAGATTATGCATAAAAATTTCTTTTGGGTTAACGTTTGTACCTCTATAGATGAGTGCCAAAGCTTACATGCCTAGTAAACAACACTCCTGTAGCTAACCCCAAGAATGTGGCTGTCTTTGACTTGAGGCATAACCCCAATAATCATATGAAATAAAGCCAGTTAATTCTGGAGAATTCTGGGGAAGAGATGGGCCAAGGGTCTGTTCTTCAAGCAAGGAATATGCTAGATAATCCTGTGTACTGGTGGTTCCTGGAGTTTGCATGGAATCTGTTTACCCTTATTGCAAAGAGCATAGCAACAGCTATGGGTCTCACTTCCCTCCAACTTATAAGCACATTACACAGAATAGGGTACTGCCTCCAGTTCTCCCAGGAAGACTTTACCCTCTAAGCTTATTTCTCAAAATGTTAATGTAATGGGTTTTACCTCATCCTTTGACACCTAAACACCATGATGTTTGGAAAGTTTGACTCTTGCCTGTATCCCAAATGCCTCTATTCCTGGCATAGAGACAACATTATTTTTCCTCTAGCAATATGTGACAGTACAATCAAAGGAGGCAGAGGATAAAAAACAAGAAGGAAGTAAGAAACAGATATAGAAACCTGCTAGAGTTGATAATGCTGTGGTTTGAAACACTCTTCAAAATTCATGCAAAAATGTAATTGCAATTGTAACAATATTAAGAGGTGGGGATGTTAAGAAGTGATTGAACCAAAAAACCTCTGCCTTAATGAACAGATTAATGACACTATTGTGGGACTAAGTTATGGTGAGAGTGGGTCTGTTATAAGTTTGGTGGCTGTTTGCCACACCTACCCTATGTTGTGAGTTATTGTCTGTTTGCCTTTCCTTTGTGTTAAGATTCAATATGAAAGCTCTTAGCAGAAGAAGCTCTTCAGTTTGAGCCTTCTCAGATTCTAGAACCGCAGGTGAATAACTTACTTTTTATAAATTATGTAGCCTGCTACTCTGCAATAGCAGGAGAAAATAGAGTAAGACAAACAGTAATCTTATTTTCAAATGACATAATTGCCTACATGAAAGGTACAGGGGTACTGAGTTAAGGATTATCAGAATTCATTAGAGAGGTCTCTATGGTGGTGTATTAAAAATTAAAGTGGAAATGCCAGTAGTTTTCTTCCTATAATAATGAGAAATATAATGCAAAAGAATCTCATTCACATAGCAAGACTAATTTGTTAAAAAACAGGTTTTATGGGAACAGCAAGATAGCTCAGCAGACTAAACACCTACTTAGGCAAGTGCAGGGACCAGGGTTCATCTCGGGCACCACATGTGGCACCAGCACTGCCCCTGGGTGCACTGAGCTGGTCACTGAGTCAGACCATGGTGGTGCACATTTGTAATTCCAGTGCTCTTGAGGCTGAAAACAGGAGGATCACTGCAAGTCTAAGCTGCACAGTGAGACCTTGCACCAAATACATTTTTAAAAAAGGCTTTATGGAATTATGTAGAATATATATGAAAGAAAATGAAAGAAATGAAGCAGAATAACCAAAAAACCTATTATACACAGATGCATATACTAATCACTTAGTTTGTAACAGCTGAATTAGTAATAGGAGAGCAAATGTTGAGATTTAAATGTAAGGTAAGAGCTATCTTGTTTGTGGATTAGAAGACGTGTTACTACAATAATGAGCAATTTTATTTTTTGTACTCTGAAGCTTGAAATTGGAGCAGGTTTGAATCTAGATGAATCAATTGACTGCTTAAGTTTTCATTTCCTCATCCTTAAATTTAAGTTATACCGTGAGCTTGTCAAAAGGACTAAATAATACATTGTCTTGGAAAGTTCTTCTTACAGTGTGACAGGTTTTACACTTGTACTTTTGTAATAAAAGTTAGCACTGTCAGTAGAGTCATGCCTCAAGAAAAGGACACACAAGCAGGGACAATGCTGATCATTTTTATTAGATAGGGCTGAGGCATGTCATACATAAAGTCCTAGTTTTTATAGCCTGACACTGCCCAGAATAACATGGATATATTTGATGTTGTCCTCTATTTGAAGACTGTCTTGAATGTACTTGTGGCTTCAACAGCAACAATTGAAGAGAACTGTCCAGCATAGTTATGTGCAAAATATTTTAGAAGGAAATTGTGATTCCACAGCATCACATGATTTATTAGTAACCTTACAAGTATAATTTTATAGAACTTAAGGATTAAACAATGTAGAGAGAGAAAGGAAAGAAGTTAGGAAATATGGTAGGGGCGAAACCATACATTTATATAAACAAGATGGTTAAGGCGATGGTCCTTAGAATTTCCACAAGGTTTTTGAATGTAGCAGTTAATGAGTAGAATTTGCACACTGACCAACTCTACATACTGATATCTGTGAATTAAGCAAATACATTGCGGACAGCAATGTGTAACACTAAAACTATGTTTAAAATACTTGTCATTTTGGTCTTCTAAATGCTTACTGCTTCTAATGTCATCAGTTATTGCTACATTCACTTTTTAACAAATGTATGTTTGAAAAAAATAATAAACGTAAATGAGGAACAAAAAGCAAAATGTAGCAGGATTGTACTCCTACAATGTTGAATATGGTTTGATTTCTAAATATATGTGTAAAAATGTGTAATTGTTTTTTAACATTATATAGGAATTTAAAATTCAGAACATCTGGGGCCTGGCCCTAGCTCAGGCCTTTAAGTGGCTGCTCTATTAAGCAATCCATTTGCTAAAGAGGTGCCTTAAAGTTTGTTCTTTGAAATTACTGATTTAAATGTTTTAAGACCAACAAAAAATCAATTTCATATCGCTCAATATAATGTTTCCTGAAAGCCTGCTCTCCAAGCAATACCATTGGGAATGGTCATACCACCCTTGTATTCATAGACTTCTATCAGGCTTTGTGACAGAGAAATATCAGTTGTTTACATATATCAGAAAGTGAGTAGTGGAAGACTGTAGTGCAGTCTTCTGCTTTGCTAAAGTGTAAGGCCTTTTCTCCCAGGAAATGTAGATGGACTACATTTCTCAGTTTTCTTGTAGTGAGGCATGGACATATGGCTTACCTCTAGCTAATTATCTGTAAAAAGGTGTAATCTGCACCAATTTCACATTTGGTCCATAAATCCTTCAAGTGTACCCCTTGTCTTGGTTACTTTTCTTTCATTGCTGGAACAAATACTGGATACCCAGAATTAAGGAAGGAAAGGTTTATTTAGCTCACAGTTAGTGGAGGTTTCTGTTATGAGTTCTCAACATAAAAACCAGACCAGAGTCCAAATTAAAATTTAAGTATGAGCCTTTATTACCAGGCCCAGGGCTGCTTGACTGTATTCATGTGAGAGGACAAAATGGTGGTGGACCTTAGAAGTACAGAGGTTTTAAAGCTAAAATCCACATCATGTTTGGCAAATAACCTTATCATTTTTTATAGCCTGGAACAAGCTGACCTTAACTTTGACTTGTGCAAGCACATTTTTTACCTATTGTTGGCTTTTCTAAGGTACATTGTGCCTCCTTGTGGTTTCACAAGGAAGTAAGATTACAGAGAGGTAAGCACAGTAAATTGTTTACACATAACTTGACTTTGTAACTCATCACAGTTTCATTCCATACTCAGATGAGTCGACGGCAAAGTGGCAATGGCAGAGGGCAGCCAATCATGGTGGTGGAAAACAGCAAAACAGTAAGAGTAAATGGGAGCAGTAGCAGCAATGGTTACAATGCATGTCTTTCTCTCTTAAGTTGCATTCAGGCTCTTCACTCCAGACCAGGTGTAGCGCTCATACCCATAATCCCAGCAGCACTCACACCTATAATTCCAGCAGCACTCACACCTATAATTCCAGTAGATCATGAATCACAAACTCTAGAAGTCCACCCCATGACTGCATAAGGCTTTGGGGGGAACAAATACACACAAATCATAACATTCTGCCTCTGGGCCCCCGAAGTCTCATGCACATCCCTTTATGCAAAAGGCATTTTAGTCCATCTCTAAGAGTTGCCAAAGTCCCAGCAGTTTCAGTATTGCTGAAAATTTCAAGTCCTTAGTCTCCTCCCAGATCCAAGGCAAACTCTTTGCTGTGAGCCCCTGTACAAGTGAAAAGTTAAACACTTCCAGCATTCAAAAACAAAAGATAAACATTACCATTCCAAAATGTACACACAGCATGGGAATACAAAGCACTGGAATTAAAGAAAGTCCAAAATACAGCAGGGCAAACGTTAAAACCTATAGTTACATGTGGAATATCTGAAGCAATTTATAGCAAATTGTGAGCTCTATATGGTTCCACCTCTATGACGCTCTTGCAGGTAGCTCTTGTGGCTTCTTTCTTAGGCTGGCTTTGCTCCCTCCTTGCAGCTTTCCTTAGATGATCCATATTCCTGGCTTTCCCAAACATCTGGGATTTCCACTGCATGTTGAGCTTCTCATTCTCTGCTTCACACACTACCTTCTCAGAGGCACATTTCCTGCCCTCCCAGGCCTTCTGCAATCAAGGTGGAAGCCTTTTTAACCACAGGACTCTTTTATTTTGCCTGCACCTAAAAGCAACATCAAGTGGATGATGCCAAAGTCTGTTGCCAGCTGGAGCAGTAGCCAGCCTTTCTTTTCCCTTGACTGTAGGGATTGAATGTCTGAATCACTTGGCACTCTGACCCTGATTCCAGTGAAAAATTCTCTATGCTGAAGCCAGTCTGGAGCCTGGTGTGACCACTGCCACCATTTTGGAACATGGTGCTCTGCAGCTTTCTCCTCAAAGCAGTCTTTCACTCTTGCAGTTCTGAGGCAGCAAAGCATGGAGAACTGCCACCTTTTGTGATGCCCTCAGGTCATCCTTTTCATTCTCTGGTACCTTCCCAGCAATAGAAATCCTCTTAGCTCTATCTTTGCAGCCCACAGCTTTATTGAAGCTTCCTTTCTGGCCAAACTCACATTTTAAATCATCCTTCTGGGCTCCTTGCTCTTGATTCTCAACATATATCTGATTAAAAGCCCCCAACAATATCCATGCCACTACTTCAAGATTTGACTGCCTTGAAATTTCATTTACAAGATTAAGCAGTCCATCATGCTTAATTGCGGTCTGAGGCAAAAACTCTGGACATGAGCAAAATGCAGACAAACTTTCTGCCATGCCAAAACACACAGTCTGGAGTCCAAAAACAATGCAGTCCTTCTTCCCAGAAGAAATCTCCGCAGCCTGGTCTTTACAGGTAGGATTTCTACCAGCATTCTGGTCTTCTGAGCTCTGACCAGAATCTTCTATACAGAACAGCAAAAGCTGTTCCAGTGCTTCTCCTGTAGGTGACATCTCTGAACCTTTCATATCTCTTCCAGTAAGCCATGCCCAAAACTTGTAATCCATATGTTCAGGTTCAGTCACAGCAATGACTCCACTTCTCTGGTACCAAATTCTGTATCAATCAGAGTTGCACTAGAGGTACAGATATAACACAAGATGTACAAATGTATAAAATATTGATAGATTGGTTTATGATGCTCAGCCACAGAATCAGATGAGGAAGCATGCAGAGTGTTTCTGTACACTGGAGACTGAAGGATTCAGTCCAAGATCTGGAGCTCACTTCAGTGTTCTATGCAAGTCTGTCTCAGGAGGCCAGTGGGTCTGCGTTGGAAGGATGATGCGTCTAAACCAGAAGGCTGAAGAATCCAAGTCTGCAGCCAAGATTCTGTGCTATAAGCCAGGAGATGAAATCCAAACTTCTGGCAAAGACTGGAGCTCCTCTGAGGATGAATGGGACCCTCAGTCCTTCCTCATTTTCCTTTAAGTGATGAGTCATTTTATGGTGGGACCTCCACACCATAGGGTGTGGAATTGTTGAGCCAATTTAGTTAAACTCTTAGTTTCTCAAGTTAACGCAATTGATTAACTACTACACCCCTGCACTTCTAAGCCTGATCTACCTTAACTAGGATGTAGTTAGTTGTGATGATCTTGGAAACAATGTACTGAAAAAGTTGGAGACTGAGACTATCCTACCTTGGAATGTTGCATGATTGAGGCAGAAACTTCTATTGGATTTGAACTATTTCTGTGCTGATACTTATTTGTTATAGTAGTTATTTTATTCTAGTAAAGGAGCAGTGAGTTATTTAACTTAAGAAGGCTGTTGGAAGTTAAAGACCTGAAATTTGAATTAAGATTATCTTGGCATTCCCAGCAATGCCTGAAGGGCAGAATTTGCAGCATGCACATGTATGTAAAGGTGGAGGATCCACCTGTGAAACTGAAGGGGGCCCAGACATCTAGGGAAATAGGCTACTTGGCATGCAGTTTGAAAAGTCAAGAGCAGGATTCTATAAAATCATTTAAATGTATAAGGACATGAAACTTTATTTTTGAGGGAAAAAAGGGCAATCTTTGAAGGAATTCTAACACAAAATTGATCTGATTGCATATAAAACATATAGATCTGTATGTATATATTTTGAGAAAAAATACACATAATATTTTCCCTGGTAGTGCATTTGTACACATTTCCCTAATCATCAGAATTAAAATGCTTGTGAAAATTAGCCAAATTCCTTTCTCCTCCTATACCAAAGACTTCTTTCCCCTCGTTGCAGTCTGAAATTAATGAGATTTTAGAACAAAGAATGTGATCTATATGCTTTGTTGGTCAGAATCACTTCCTTAGACACAAGTGGAAGAAACCTAGGAAGACACAAGTGGTAAATTTTCCTACATTATCTCAGTATTGGCATTCTTCTCATCCTTTGTTTCTCCCCAAAGCTTCCTTTCTCTAATACTAGTGTTCACTGAAATGAGCCAGTATTCATTTCCTTCATTCATTTATGTAAGAAAATTTGGTGAGCATCTATTATATGCATTGTGCTTTGGTTTGAAAGAATGAATTAACAGTGACTTTGCAGGCACATTCTTATCTATTATTTTTTTTTTTTCTAAGAACAAACCTAGGGTCTTGTACATGCTAGGCAAGTGCTCTACTACTAAGACACATCCTCAGTCTGCAGGCCACTCTTTTTGAATCACATTCTATTGGATGACATGGATAACAATAATAATAGCAGCAATAATAATAGGGATAGTGAATGGAATGTTACTGCTTTCTAATGTGTTGTGAAACAAAGCAAAGCAAAACAAGCTGGCACAAAACAAATCGAAGTGGGAATATTATTTTAAATAAAGTTGCCATAAAAGTTCTTCCTGTGGAAGAAACATTTGACTCAAGATCTGTATAAGATAAGAAAATAAGTCATGATGGCATTTGGAATATTTTAGGATCACTGAGAAATGGAAGGAAAGGCCCAGTGATGTCAGGGTGTCTGGCTTACATGTAGGGCATTGATGGGGTAAGGGAAAGAAAAAATAGAGACCTGACACACTGTCTTATCCCACAGTACCTGTGAACATACCCAATGGTGTGTTTACTGAGGACAAATTTTATTAACATAACCAGCAAATAAAAATAATAACTCTAGAAGCGGTACCAGCGGTACAGTAAAACTTCCAGCTTTCCTCCCCCCAGAAAGGAGAATAATTAATGCAAAAAATAGGAAAACAATGTGCACATACTATAAAGAAAATCAAGGACTAAAATAATCTTTAAGAAAGACCTAGTGTTAGATATAATGCAAAAGACTTTCTTCATTGTAACCATTATAAAAAAGTTTAAGCTAATAAAACCCAACATGAAATCATTAAAATGAGGTATGGTATCAGTATCTCATAAATTGAAAATGTCAATAAAGAAAAAAACATATAATGGAAACTGTTGACTTAAAAGTGGGAGAAATAAAATAAACATATAAGAACTCTACAGTAGATTTAAAATTGCAGAAAAAGTTTTAGTAAATTTGGAGAGAGATCGTAGATTCTAGGCTTGGTGGCTCATGCTTATAGTTCCAGCATTCAGATGCCTGAGGCAAGAGGATTTCATTTGAGGCCATTCTGGGCTATCTGGAGAGCTTAAGACCTGCCTGAATTATACATTGAGCCCTTGCCTCAAAATCAAATAGATAGATAGATACATAGATAAAAGAATGAATGGAAATAAAATGAATCCCAAAGAAATGTGGGATACAACAAAATGCATCAATATTCACTGTGATGTGACTGCCAAAATAGAGACATAAAAATAAGGAAAAAAAAGAAATAATGGATGAAAATTCTCAGATTTACTGAAAAAATACTGGGAAAATCAACAAACTCCAAATAGACTAAATGTATAAAGAGCTCCACAAACAGACCCCTCATAAAAGAATATTAAGTGCCAAAACAAAGGAGAAATTTTAGCAAGCAGCAAGATAAAAATAACTTATCATTTAGAAGGGCTTCCTACATGATTGATATGTAGACTGTTCAGTGGAAATCATGGAGTCCAGAAGATGTCAAAATGTTATATTTGAAGTGTTGAAAAAAACCCATCACTCAAGAATCTTATGCCTTGCAAAGAAATATTGAAACTATAAAGGTGAAGTAAGAAAAGAATCTCACAAGCTGAGGGTTGTTTCCAGGAGATCCAACTGACAAGAACTGTTGCTGAAGTTGTCCTAATTGAAAGCCAGTGACCCCAGATAGTAATCCAAATTCACATGCAAAAAATGGAGAGATTCAGCAAAGGTAACTATGTAATCATAAGAGCATAAAATGCATATTTTGTTCTGTTTTGTTTAAACTGACTTGAAAAAAATGCATAAAACATGTACATGTGATATAATGTGGTATATTGCCTACAACAGCACAAATAAGTGAATGTTAACAAAGCTGTATTTATCAAGGATGATTTCAGTTTATAAATTAACAAGAACAAATGAAGGAAAACTTTAAGAATGAATGAGAGCATTAACATAGAAATTGTTACAAAATAGCTAATGTTCTCTTAGCTTCTAAGTTATAAAATTCTATAAAGTAGTCACTGTAACAATGTACTGCTGAGTTAACAACTTTTATAGGTGCAACATGTTTAATATTCCACAAAAGAAGAGAAAAATAGAACTTTATGGGAGTATTATTTTTATGTTGAATTGCAATTAGGTTAGTATAAATCTGAAACAAATTCTGGCAAGTTGAAATGTTAACGGTAGTTCCTAGAGCTACCAGTTATTATAACTAAAAATATAGCTCAAAATTATTAAATAAATTAAAATACAGCATTAGAAAATATACACTTAGTGGAAAAGAAAACAGCAAAGGGGAGTAAGAGAAACAATTACAAAAAATGTAACACGAAAACAAAAAATAATAGCAAACATAAGTCAAACTACATAAGTAGTAGTGTTAAGTATGAACTAGCTAAACAAATGAATTGGCAGGAACAAATTATTGTATTTAATAAGATGTCAATATTCAATTTTATATGGTCTACATATGACTTTTTTATTTTTATTTTTGTACTGGAGATCAAACTCAGGACCCTGTGCTTGCCAGGCAGGTGCTTTCTCCACTGAGCTACCTTCCTGGCCCAATACACTTTATTTTATATTTATTTATTTTATTCATTTATTTATTTATTTTGGCAGAACTGGAGATTGAACTCAGGCCCTTGTGCTTGCCAGAGAAGCACTTATTCTAGTGTGCCATCTCCCCGGTCCCTCAGCCCGATAGAGTTTAGATTAACATTTACAATTAGACTGAAAATAAAGAGAAATACTATGTTATGCAAATGAAAATCATAGAATGTTCTACATACTGATATGAACAAAATAGATTTTAAAACAAATTATATTATTGGAAATAGAAGTATATTTTATAATAACAAGATAATAATACTGAATTAATCTGTTAAATTGGCTTTTGCTTAAGCCACTTCAAATACAGATTTCTTTATATAATCCTGAAACTTTCCTAATCAGTATACCAAGGATATGGACTATTAAATTTTTGCTAAAGTAAATTTTTATATCTAAAATACTAGTAATGGAAGGACTAACATGGAAAAACAACTTAGCATCAAAAGAACCTGACTCAAATTTATTTATTTTACATATTTTGTGATGTTGGGCAAGTTATTTGACTTTTCTGTGTTAATTCTTTTAAAACCTGAAAAAAGTGTGAAATATTCCCATGGTTTTATAAGGACTAAACATAATGTAAATGAAATGTAAGGAATACTTATCAATGAATTATTCAATGTAATTGCTTCACCTTTTATTTGATACATGTGATTTATTGTAAAGATGTTAATTGATTATACTTTTCATAGCTTGTGTCTAGATGTCCTCCCAAAGCCTCATCTGGCCATAGGTGGAGCTTTTCCGAGGTGGCTGGATCTAGGGTTTGTGCTGCTGGGATCAAGACCATGGAGTTGGGGTTGATTCACATGCAATGCTAAGATTAAGGGAGTGAACGATACCCACACTAAGGGCAGGTAGCCTGAGCAAAATATAAAAGACAAAAAGAGCTGGCCATGGCTTGTCACTTGCTTGCTGCTATTTGCCTTCTGCTTTTGTCACGTCTTCTCTGTGCCGCCCCTGCCATGTTACCTTGCCTCAAGCCAGCTAACTATGAACTGAAAACTCCACAAAGAGTGAACCAAAAAAACCTTTCCTCCTTTAACTTTGGGTGTCATTTTTTAACAAAGAATGACAATGCTTAACACAGATATGGAAAAATATAAAAATGAAGATTATTATTGTTTTTGAAGATCAAGTTATTTAGAAAAGTGCCTATCACAATATAATTTGTTACTATTTTATAATTTCCACTGGGTAACTTTTAGTCTTTTTTTAAAAGAAACTGTTGAGCCCTAGGCATCTTATAATTGATTATTCCTCCATTTTCTCCAGCACTATGAACTTCAGTACTAAATTTGCATCCCACCTACTTCTAGTAAGAACATGGGATTTCATGGCATCCATTTAAATAAAAGTTTTCTATGGTTATATTTTCTTTTCTTTTTTCTTCTTTGCCCACTGAGATTTAAAAATCAATTTTTATCCCATTGTTTATATTTCTGTGACTGGCCTCACATGAACAAGAGTGCAATAAAATTAGATCTTATACATTCATTCATTTAATTTGCTGTTTTGTATTCTTTGTCCTTTCTGGGATGAATCAATCCTACCATATAATAAGCAGAAGAATAAACAACCCAATAGAAGACAGTTCTTACTACTCTAACCTGTCTCACTTAAATTTGTCATCAGTAGCATAATAATTCCTTTCTCTGACAAAATTCCCCCTTTGCCAGGAATACTAATATTACAGGCAAAACAGTATGGACATGAAACCCCAATGTTTTCATTGACTTACTTAAGTTTGGTCAGACAAGCTACAATACTGTTTCTCAGTCAGAGACATAGGCCCTCCGTGTGTGTGTGTGTGTGTGTGTGTGTGTGTGTGTGTGTGTGTGTGTGTGACAATGGTAATATCTGGAATAGGATTTGAGGTTAAAACTGGTAGAAGACAGCAGGAAAGATAAAGGGGAGATTTGCAATTTATAAATGGGCATCCTGGTAGACCTTGAGCAAAGATTATATAGGGAGAATATTCCTGGTAAGAGGAAGAATAAGAGCAAAGTTTTTATATGAGAGGAGGATTCAGCATGTTGGACAAACAATGAGGAAGGAAGCTGCTACAGCTGAAGCAAACAGTGGGAAGAAAAGATGCTCCCCTGGCATCTGGTATTCCAGGAATGTTGAGAATCCTACAATGCACATGGCAGGCCCAGAAGAAGTATCTTATTCAAAATGTTAGTAGAGCCAAAGTTGTGAAAACCTAACTATAGGTGTGTTAGACACAGAAACTCTAACAGGATTATGGCCTGAAGTTAACTCATTTCATGGGTAACCAAAAGTATTTTCTCTGAAGTCTCATGGTTCATTGAAAACCTATTTCAAACTCTTCCCCAGACATTCTCCAAGATTTTCAACAGCTTTTTAATTTGCTAATTTCTGTGAAAAGAGTTTAACATTTAGCTTTCAAATGGAAATGTTTTATAACTTTTAAAAATTGCCTTTTATTAAGGAAGCCACAAAATCTATGACCCCAATATGAGGTTCTAAAGCAGGTCAAAATATGGGACAAATTCCTTCCTAAAATCAGCTGAGGAAAGTCTTGTTGACAGCCATTGTTCTAAATATGCTGATGTTTATTAATGCCTGATCTATATTCTCTTCCTACATTTTAGTTTTTGTCCAGAAAAAAAAATACCCTTTCAAAACAAGCATGACAGAAATGTAAAGGACAGCTATTTAAATACACAGAACTTACAGCTTAAAAAATACAAGTAATGGGGCTGGAGAGATGGCTCAGTGGTCTAAAGCACCTACTTGGAACAAGCTTGGCAAAGCACAGGGACCGCGGTTCTATCCTCCAGCACCACATGCCAGCCAGCCGCGCCCCCTGGCGGGCTGAGGTGGCCACACACATACACACACACACACACAACACACACACACACACACATACAATAAATGTTAAAATAAAAAAAAATTAAAAAAAAATACAAGTAATATGTACTTATTTAGTTTCTGTTGTGTTCATTGTGACCCAGGATATTGGATGGTTGCAACTGACTCTGGAAGTAAAAGAAATTTACAGTTTTCCAATTTCTCACACAACTACTACATGCATTACAACCATTTTTCTCAGCCCAAATGTTTTGCAAAGGCAGTTTATTAATACAATATGGAAATGCTACTTTTTAACCAAATACACTCTCATATTCTTGAAAATTATTTTAAAAATTACATTACCTACCAATGCAATTCTTACAAATTTATAGTCTCAAGGCACCCATTTGCCTGTAGAGTTAATCTATACTGCTATTGAGTAGTTGAGATGTTTTATGTACAATACCTTGTACTATTTTTTTATTTTGAGGAAGGGTCTACAGGGTGTTCAGGGTCTCACTACTAGATCAGACTCATAGTGATCTGCTTGTTTACAGCCTCCCAAGAGTTGGGATTATAGGCACCTGCCAACATACCCAGTCTCAATTGCCACCTCAGTGCACCCCAGGGGTTGGGCTGGCATGGACTTTGTACTATTAAATAATTAGTATATATTCATATTATAAAACTTTAAAAATTATGGATCATTAGTTATAGACAATAATGTTCATATACTTCAAGGTGGATGATTTTCTTAATTTTTATATAACCAATATTCAATGAAGACAACATATAGCATATTTTACCTCACAAAAAGAACATTCATGTCTCTTTCCAATTCGTCATATAAACATGCTACATAGAATTACTTTTACAAATTTAAGGATTACAATCATAGTACTTAAAATAACATCAAGTTCACCTTTCTCAGTTCTTCCTCCATCAACAAAACCATGGATCATTAAGTTCACTTCTTGTACCTTGCCCTACCTGGGTCCTTCTCCATTGAATCTATCTCTTTTGTTGTACAAGCCCTTTATGTTCATGGGAATTGCTTTATTTTTCTTTGAAGGGATAATTCCTTTTAGTATGACAAACTTTCCTTAGCTTTCCTTTTATCTCCTCTAAACTTCATCTGTTTCCAGACTGCTCAATCAGACTTAAGGTAGTGAAGCAAAATCCACTTAATCCAGTGGAGAGACTAACTATCAGGCTTATTAATGACCTGTCAAGCCCAGTTGACCCCTGCCTTTGATGATATCCTGACAGCACTGATGACTGAGTGTGTGTGGCACTGACCCTGATGCAGCATCATCCTTGGTCATCAAGAACTCTACATTTATAGTCATTCTCCCTCCTCTCTTTGCTGTCATCTAAAGCACCCTGTAAGGTTGACACAGTTCCTATTAATGAGGTCAGTGACTGTCTTTCACTTCTCCAGGTCAAGTAGCATGAGGGCAGCGAGGCATTGTGCCAAGTCTCTGAGAGCATTCTACTCAGAGCTCTTCTAAATGCCCTGCTTTTCTGCTCTCATCTTGCTCTAACCATGTGAAAGGACTATAGTTCCCTTTTTCTCAGCTTTCAAGCCACTCCTATTTCCTTTGACAATTAACTCCAAAAATATAATTTCAAAGGCCAATTGTTGAATTGGCTTCCTCCAAATGCTCTTGTTTTTCCTGGCTCTGTAATCAACAAATATTTATTGACTGCTGAGAGAAGATTCCCCCTGAGATATGTTGCTTTGCATAGAGACAGAATACATTACAGTGGGTTCAGTGGTGGGCTTAGGTCCTGGACAATTGGTATTGTCAAGGAATTTTCAAGTTGTGCAGTCTAAGCGGGGGTTTTCTCCAAGTGAGGGGCATATTGGAGGTGTCCTCACTCCCTATTCATAAATCTTTTTTGGACCTCTTCTCCTGATTGGATTGGTAAAGATATTTCCTCCATTAGGTTAAGCAACAGCCATGTTTAATCTGACTCAGAGAAGAACTGAGGCTACTTTAAGAGTGACACCGACCCAAGACCTTTGGGTTGCTCAGGGTGATTTAAGTAGAGTTTCTTAAAAGTAGAATCCCAAACAGGTTTTTGATTTCCTGAGAAAAGTCTTTTAATTAAAAACAAACAAAACAACAACAACAAAAAACAAAACATGAGGGAGATACTAAAACTGAGAAATAAGCAAGAGGAAAGAATAGATCAAGAATATGGTTTCAAAACCACTAGCTTTGACCTGGTCTTTTGGAGAGAGTGGAAAGAAGATATGGAGCACAAAGGAGAAATGTGGAACTCAATATGAAGTTATCCTGGTTGTGTCCTCTCTCTCTCTCTCTCTCTCTCTCTCTCTCTCTCTCTCTCTCTTTCTCTTTCCCTCCCTCCCTCTCCCTCTCTCTCCCTCTCTTTCTCTGCTGAAGATGAAACCCAGGACCTTGTATATGCTAGACAAGCACTGTACCACTGAACTACACTTCATCCCTGAGTTTTTTGACTTGACACATGGTGGAGGACTTTATATACTTCTATTCATTATTCATTGACTTTTGGGTACTCCTAGGGGAAGAAAATAGGATAGAAGATCTTGGCTAAAGGCAGTTCGCTTTAACAGAGTGTGTCCTGTGGCAGCACATATTTCTCAGAAAAGTTGGGACATGGACATGTTGTTGTGATGAAGAAGATCTAGGCAAGGTAGCAAAGTGCCCACCTCACACAGCTTTCTGATTTTGCAGGAATAAAATCATGAATAATACAGTTGGCAAAAACATAAGAATACTTGAGCTGAGAGTCTGCACAGAGCTTATATACTTCTATTCACTGTATTTATCATGTTGGGCAAGTTGAAACAGCAGCTATGTGTTCATCTCATCATTTGACTTGTTCAAACTGTTGGAAGCCAAATCCTATAGCTGTGCCCAATTTTCCACGTCTTTTTCATAGGTGGGAATGCAGAGGCAATGTGCTTTGCATGTCTTGCTCTGAGCAGGGGCTATAGCTCAGCAGCACAAGTGTCTGCCTGTCAATTGTAAGTTCTTGAGTTCAATTCCCAGTACTAAAACAAAACAAAACAAAAAAGTTCCCAGACATCTGCTCAGTGTTTTAACATTATTTTTTTTCCAACCCAAGCACATTGTCTTAAAGTATGAACATAAGACAGGACTCAACAAACTTTTTGTTTTGTAAAGTACCAGATGGTTAAAAATATTTCAGTTTTGTGAGCTATGCAATCTATACTGCCAGCATCCAACTCCATTGCTGCTGTGTCATGGAAACACCCAGGAACAATGTAGCTACAAATATGGGTGTGTCCATAGTTTAATGAAGCCTTTAAAGACACTCGAATTTGAATTTCTTACAATTTTTTTAAAATTATAAAATATTTCTCCTATCTCTTCCCAAATATTAAACAAATGTAAAAACTGTGCTTACCTCTGAGGGAGTACAAAAACAGGACCTGGGATTGCATTTTTCTGGTACACAGAAAAATATAATGATGCCCACGAAGCTACCCCACTCCCAATACAGAGGAGAATCCTTGGTGATACTTTGAACATACAACCCCTTAAATATAGAGACAGATTTTTCTCATGCTGAATTTTCAATATTAATACTTTTCACAGTATGGAAAAGTATTAGAATGCATTAGGAGCTGTAAAACATGACAACTACAGTAGAAGAAAACAGGTAATGAGAAGACAAACGAAAAATAAAACATGAGTCATTGAACTTCTAGGATACAATTTACCATAGCTGGTATTTTAGTTACTTTTCTCTCATTGCTGACACAAAATACCTGACATCCAAAGTTAACTCTCCACAGTGATAAATGCATTTATTTTGTCATGCTTACTCCTGGAAACTGATGGTGGCTTCCTAGCATGTGGGCTATCAGGGTTCAATTGCAAAGAGCACCATGATCTGTGACTGGCATTATTTAGGGTGCTGGTGGTATTTGTGTTGTTTTTCTTTACCACCCAGAAACAACCTGTACTAGTCAAGGTTCTATAAAGGAAACAGAATAATTAGGATATTTTGGGGCAATAGTATGTGTCTTGGCATTTAAAGGTCTAAGAACCAGAACCTCTGAAGTTCTTTATTTTTAATTTTAAAGAAAATTAATAAAAAACAGACAAAACATTGGAAATGATACAGAATTTAAAAAAGAGAAAAAGAGAAAAGACAAGATGATTGGTACTCAACAATGGTGGTTTTATTGCACATTGTGGCCTTCAAAGTAGTTGCTCAGATTACCAGATATAATCACCTAAGATTTGTCAAAATGAAAATTTTAGGCATTCACTACTCCCTTCTAAAAAACAACAGAAATTAGTAGTACAATCATCTTAGCTGTCCTGTGTATATACACATGTGCTTTTTTATCTTCCTTTTTTTAAAGAACCTCTGAAGTTAAGGCTTAGAGGTTTCTGACTGCTTCTGTCCAAAAAGAATGAGCAAATTTGCACTTACTTTGCTTCTTTGTTCTACTTAATTGCTCAATAAATTAGATGGTGCCCGCCTGTGTCGATGAAGATGATTCTTACCCAGCCTGTTCATCCTCCCTTCTGGACTCATTCTCATGGACATATTCACAAATAATGTTTTACCAGCTATCTGGGAATTTCTTAGCCCCGTCAAGTTGATACATAAAATTAGCCATCACACTAACCCTCTATAAATTATACTACTGAACATTTCTATTGATGTCCATTATTACAACTACTGTTTAACCAAGGGGAAAAAAATTCTAATTCTTTATTCAGGAAAAGAAAACTCCCCAAATCCTATAGTTGGTAAACATGTTGACTATCCTGGTTTTCTAGCTAGATGAGAGCATTTTGTAGGAATAATAGGGAAAGCTAGTTGTTTATTTTGGATGTTTTCTCAAGGGAATAACGACATCTAATTACAGCCCAAATGTGAATCACACATGCACTGAAGCTATTGCTGTTAGAACTGTAAAATAGAAGCAGCTTAATGGACACCTCTAGGAATATAGCTATAAAGAGCTTGTATTTTATAGTCTTGGATAAGAGTTAAGATTGAACAAATTATCAAAATCTCTCGAAGTCCCAATGTCCTCATTTATGAAATAGAATAGTAATGATAGCTTGTCCATTGGATAGTTGTCAGGTTTAGATAAGTTGGTTTACTTAAATCCATGTCTGCCACTGTCAAACTCAATCTTGTATCAAAGATGAAAAATTAAGAGGAGCAAAATTATTTTCTCAAAGTCGTTCAGCCAGCAGAATAAGTGAGTGATGTGAAATAGTTACTTTGATATTCTAAACACAAGGGCAAAGTTGTATTGATCAGAACCAGAAAAATGGAACTATCTGTTTTGATATTAAAGTCTGAATCAAAACCTGAAGGCCCTGATTTTTTTTACCTAGGTTTTTAAGAGATAATCACGAGAATGTTTGGCAAGAGCTGGCTGAAGGGATGTTATTTTTGTTCACCTTCTGTCAGAGGAATACATTGTTCTCTTCGATGGGATTGATCGATAACTCCCTGCATTGCTAAATCACTCATCTCAATTTAACTATAGAATTTGGGAAAGTTGGAACCATGCCATTTTGCCAGAAAGTGATTAACACAAACTAAGAATATGTGAACTTTATCTTGAAAATCAATTCCTCTAACAAGGAAGTGAATCAGTATTGATTTCTTTTTCTCTAATTGGACTCAGTGCCTTGATAGCTTTTCATAAGTAATGACAGTTTTCTTTTAGCAAATGCATTTTTCACTTAGCAGTGGAGTGTAACATGCTCTCAAACCAGACTGCCACTGCTTTTTTCTCTTATTTGTCCCATCCCATGGGAGCTTATACACTTGCTACCCGCAGGTTTCTGTTTGCTCTGAGTGGATGAGTTCTGTGCTCCCATAATACATGGATATGTGGAAGAGGAGGGAGGCTGAATAAATGAATAAGATGTGGCTAAAGAGATTAATGAAGTAGCACATCATAAACTTTGAATCCAAGATACCTGCATAGATGTGTTCTGTAGTTTATAAACATGGCAGGAGTTGGTAACTTTTTGTAAGTAGGAAATAGCTGAGCTTGTGTGAAAGCACAGATCCTGGGTTGCTGATTGCTAGCTCTGGAAGAAAGTCACTTCTCAAGACAACTGGTGCCTGTCAGGTGCTGGAGGAACTAAGGACACCACTGGGCATGTGGAGCTGTGAGAGATGTAGAGGCTAGAAAGAATGTTTCCAAATGTCTCTTTTCCAACACGAACCACTTCTCTGGAGACCTTTTTGTTTTTTTAAAATCTAGGACAGATTTCCTATTTTTTTAACCTTCTTTTATTCCCTGTATTTCAGAACAGTTTTGGCACAAATTTAATAAATTCAATTTCTAAGGTGTGTGTTGATGTTATAGTTTGAATATCTTCACCAAAACATCTGTGGAAATTTAATTCAATTGTAAATATTAAGAAATGACATCTTTTGGAAGTGAAAAATCACTAGGCTCCACCATGCGTGAAATTAATGCTTTCATGAAGAGATTGTTGAGGTAATGGGCTATTTTAACAATGGATCTCCTCTGTCTCTTGTGTGTACACCATCTCCATGTGTGATGCTGTGTACCACCTTCTCAAGATTCTTCCATTTCTATGAGTAAGAAGGCCTTCAATAGATGTGGTGTCTGAAATCCAGATCTCCAGAAGTATAAGCTTCTGGAGATAGAACTTTATTCTCTATAAATTATCCAGTCTATGGTACTCAGTTATAGCTACAGAAAATGTACTTACACATTTTTTTCTACATTTATCATTTTATTCTGGCTTTTAGTTTTTTGGTCTTTCTGCTTCTTTTCTGTTTTCTTGTATTTTGTCCTTACCTACATTACAGAGTATAAAAAACTGACTCAGCTAGCTTGTAGTTGTCAAACTCAACACATTCGCAAAGGGCCTATTTTAAATACTGGCCAGGGGCTGACTCTGGGAAGAATGAGCTCAGGTTCCTTGGGGTAACCTGCTTTATAAAAGTAACACTGTATGTCTGGTATCTGAGTCACATGATGCTAACAATATGATTTGGAGACAGTGGCTATTTTTGTGCTCTTGAAGTCATGGCACTCTCCGCATGCTGAATTTTAACAACACCCATAGACTCTAGGCTCAGGTGAACATCCCTCTTGGCTTATCTTCTAATGTCACGTCATATGTGCCTGCTGGAAGACGTAAGCACATCTATCTGACTCTGCTGGAAGAGGGCCATTACGATATTGTGCCAAGTCTCTCCTGAACTTTACCCTTTGTAACTTTTCAAACTGTTTATTATAATTCCTTCTCTTTTACTTTAATAATTCATAACCATGCATGTAATAGTTCCTGTTAGGCCTCAGAATCAATCTAGTAAGTTCTCTGGACTGAAGAGTGTACTTGAAGATTGATGCCTGCCATACCTAGTTTAATTTTAATTTTTAAAATTAAAAATTTCCTTTCTTTTTTCATAATTTTATTGAGAAACAAATAGCAATGAGACAGTTTCAGATCAAATCGGTAGGACAGTTTCAATTATTAACACATTGCATACATTCTTCCTAGTGGTTAATTGCTGTACAAGATGTGGACATGATATTCTATTTACAAACACCTTTAGAACAGATCCCTCTGTTCACTAAGAGAATGTAACTATATATCTATCCTAATCACTTTTAATACACAGATACAAAATGGACATTCATAGTTATACCTCATTTTTTTTAAGTTCCGTTATTGAATATTATAGGTGTGTAAACTCAGCAAAATATTCTAAAAGTCCAGTAGCCCATAATAGCATTGGGTCTTCTGTTTAACTGGCAATGTCAGAAATTATTGACCTGAGTCCCCCACAGCTCAACATAACAGCATGACTTTACTTCATATATTTCGTCTTCATACTTTTCTACTGGATGGTTAAGACCAAGGTAAAGCAGGACCTATGCAACAAGAGTTCTAGCTTTTTGGTCTGAGAAGGTCAGTGAAATGCCCTCAGGATTTATCCTGAGATCCTGTACCTCAGATTGTAGAACCTTTGTCAGTGTCAGTCATGTGGATGAGTCACGGCCGTTGCTTGGCCAATGTGCTGTCTGTGAAAGCCTGAGAGAGTGTTTTCTCTCCATGTGACTCTCCTTAGGCACACTCTACATCATCGATCACTTTCCTCTTTGGCCCCATAATCTCCTTGATCAGAAAATTTGGGATACTACCGAGTTACATGATGTAACAGTACAAGTTCTCATATGTCCTGAGTCTTAACTGACCTTGGAAGGCTAGGGCCAAAATATTGGCTTTCCTTGTAGCCCTCCTTTTTCTTTAATTTGGTTTGCAAGCTTAGGTTGTTAACCATCCAGAAGACAAGCTTATTGTTATTACCATACAACTTATGTTGCTAAGCTTAACCTCACTATCTGTCTGCATATCAAACATCTTAGGCATAACATGGAACAGGTAAAAAAATTTCCTTTTTTTTAATTCTTAAGTTTTATTTGTATATTCCATAATTAACATTTGGTGCCACTTTTGATATTTTCTTGATTTCACTTACATAACATGTGCTTTTATAAAATGAACTTACTTTCTCCTAAACTTTTGTTATTGTTTTCATTATTATGTATATGTTTTTAAAGAGCATGTTCTACTTATTTTATTATGTTTCATTTAAGTTTAATGGTTTTGTTTTCTTACTCTCCTACCCTCTTATTATAATTTTATTGTATTAATTGTCCATTTTACTTTAACCTATAATTTATGCTAATTAGGGCTCATCATTTTTATTCAGAATTGCATGAAATTCAGGAAAGCAGATATGGTAAGAACAAAACAAGACAAAATCCATAGAGGGCATGATGACTTTTTCCTCTTTGTCTCTTACATCACCCCTCTCTTACCCAATTTCTTTATAAGACCATTGATCAATAGAGTGAAAACTATTTCTTTTTTAAAAACATAATTTTATTGTGAAACAAATATCAATGAGACAGTTTCAAAACTGATTAATAGGACAGTTTCAATAATTAAAACATTGCATATTGTTGTCTTCTTAGTGGTTATTCATAGTACAAGATGCAGGCATGATATCCTGTCCACAGACACTATTAGAACAAATCTCTCAATTGACTGAAGAGAATGCAGTAGTATATCTATCCTATTTTGAATATACATATACCAAATGGTTGTTCACTTGTATCCCCCTTTTTTGTTTAGTTTTGTTAGGGAAGAATATTTCATTGTCACTTAAATATTGTAGGTTCATTAATTCAGCAAAATATTCCAATATAGTCCAGTAGTCCATAGTAATAGTGGGTTTTCCATAAGAATGGCAATGTCAGAAGTTGTTGATTTGAGCCTTTTATAGCACAGGATATTAATGTGGCTTTACTTTTTATATTTTATGTTTATAATTTTCAGCTGGATTGTTAAGACCAAGATAAAGGCAAGACTCATATAACAAGAAATGTGACTTTTATATCGAATAAGGTCAGTCAAATCCCCTCAGGGTTTATTGTGTTACCCTGTACCGCAGTTTGAAGATCCTTTCTCAGTGTCAGCCATGTGGATGAGTCAAAGCCATTGCTTGACCAATTTACTGTCTGTGAAAGCCTAAGAGAACATTTTCTCTCCATGTGACTCTCCTTAGGTATGCTCTACATCATCAATAACTTTTCTCTGTGGCCCCATTATCTCCTTGATCAGAAAATATGGGACACAACTGAGTTACATGATACTACAGTACAGGTTCTCCTATGTCCTGAGTCCTCACTGACCTTGAAAGGCTAGGACCAAAATGTTGGCTGTCCTTGCAGCCCTTTTTGCTAATTTTTGGTCTACAAATGTAGGTTGTTAACCCTACAGAAGAGAAGCTTATTATTATTACCCTACGGCATAGGCAGTTGAGCTTAACCTCACTAACTGTCTGAATATCAAGCATCCTAGGCATAACATGGAACAGGTATTATCCATCAAATATTGATATGTTAATCTTTACGTCCCTACTGAATATGAAGAAAAAATTAAAAAAATATTAAAAAAAGGAATAAAAAGTTACATATTTTACACAGAAATGTAGAAATCTAACCATATACAGCACTGTAGCAGGACCGTCCTGTGACTTTTTTTTTCTTGTCTCATGCTTTCATTTATTACCCCCCTTTTTTAAACAAACATTTACTCGAAAGAAAGTATGGCAGTAATTGGTATGTCATGACAAGCAGAAGGTATTTAGAAGAACAGATTGATAGGCATTCCAAGTATGACCCTACCATTACACATTGCTTGCTTCAGTGCAGTTGCTTAATCCACAGGTATCAGCATATATAGTTAGTAAGGGTGAGAATCCTACTAATTAACTGCTAGTTTTAAAAACATTCTAAACATTCTCAGGATCATTGCCTTCTCTAACTTGTGCATATAAACATACGGCATTGCCCCTGTCATGTTTCCTAGATTTTCTCCTTGCCCTCTCTTTGTTGTCTAATCCTCATATTTTTGCTTTCTTTTTAATTGTGTTATACTTTTCTATATGTATTTCTTCTTTTGAGTTCTTATACTAGGGAGACTATATGTTATTTAAACATGTAGGTCTGGTTTATTTAACTTATGTGTATATCTTTAAGTGACATCCATTTAAATATAAAGGCTTCAAGTTTATCATTCTTTATAGTTGAGTAATACTCCATTGTATAAAATACCACATCTTTTCCATCCATTCCTCAGGTGATGGGCATCTTGGTTGTTTCCAACATATGGCTATCAAAAATTGTGCTGCTATAACCATAGGTACACATATATCACTATGATCTGATGTTTTCAGTTCCTCCAGGCAAAATTCCCAGTAGGGGATAGCTAGTTTGAATGGTATTTGCAGTCATAGTTTTCTAAGGAGTCTCCACACTGATTTCCATGATGGCTGCACCAGTGTCCAATCCCACCAGCAGTGGAGAAGGAATCCTTTTTCCCCACAACCTCTCCAACATTTGTTGTTGGTTGATTTCTTTATGATAGCCATTCTTTCTGGGGTGGGATGGTATCTCAGGGTTGTTTTAATTTGCATTTCACAGATGGCTAGTGATATGGAGCATTTTTTCATATATTTATTCACTTCTTTAAATTCATCCTCTGAGATATGTGTTCATCTCAGATGTCCAGTTTTGGATTAGGTCTTCAAATTTTGGGACCCTAATGTTTTTTAGTTCTTTATAAATTCTAGAGAGCAGACCTTTCTCTGAGTGCTTATTTGTCATGATTTTTTCCAAATTTGTGGGTTGTCTTTTCACTTTATTGGTAATTTCTTTTGATGTTCAAAAGCTTCTCAATAAGAGGAGGTCCCAGTTGGTATTTCTTTCAAGTATTAACCATGCGATTTGACTTTTGTTCATGTACTCTTTGCCTACCCCTATGTCTTCAAGAGTACTTTTTACTTTCTCTTCCAGGAGATTTAGTGTCTCTGTTTTAATGTTTAGATCTTTAATCCATTTTGACTTTAGCTTAGTGCATGGTGATATACCTGGGTCAAGTTTTGGCATGTAGAGAGCCAGTTTTTCCAGCACCATTTGTTAAAGAGGCTATCTTTCTTCCAGTGAGTATGTTTGGCCTCTTTGTCAAAGATAAGGTGGCTGAGTGCATTAGTAGGGACTTCAGAGTCGTCTAATTAATTCCATGAATCCTCAGGTCTATTTCGTTGCCTGTATCATGCTGATTTTATCACAGTAGCCTTGTAGTATAATTTCAAGTCAGGAATTGTAATGCCTCCTGCCTTGTCTTTGTTGCCCAGGATTGCCTTTGCTACTCTAGGTCTTTTCTGGTTCCAAATAAACTTTAGGAAAGATTTCTCTAGGTCTGGGAGGTATGTTGTTGGTAGTTTGGTAGGGATTGCATTAAATCTGTACAGCAATTTTGCAAGTATGGACATCTTTACAATGATGTTTTTTCCTATCCAGTAACATTTAATATCTTTCTACTTTCTGAAATCCTCTACAATCTCTTTTTTCAAAGTACTGTAATTTTCATTGAAAAGATCTTTGATTTCTTTAGTTAGATTAATTCCAAGGTATTTTATTTCCCGTGGTGCTATTGTAAATGGTATTGTTTCTCTAATTTCCGTCTCAGTTTGTTAATTATCTGTGTAGAGGAATGTTAGTTACTTTTGGGTATTGACTCTGTATCCTGCTATGCTACTGAATTTCTTTATCATTTCCTGTAGCTTCTTGGTGGAGTTTTTTGGGTCTTCCAAGTGAAGTATCATGTCATCTGCAAATAATGATAATTTAACTTCTTCTTTACCTATTCTTATTCATTTTATTTCTCCGTTTTTTCTAATGGCTTTAGCTAATGATTGCAGAACTCTTTTGGATAGTAGTGGTGATAAAGGACATCCATGTCTTGTACCAGATCTGAGAGTAAAAGATTTCAGTTTTTCCCCATTTATAATTGTGATAGCCATTGGGTTATCATAAATGGCTTTTATCACACTGAAGTAGAGGATATTTATTCCAATTTTTTTGTTGGACATTGAGCATGAATGAGTGTCAGACATTGTCAAAAGCCTTTTCTGCATCAATTGAGATGATCATGTGGTTTTTAGATTTCGTGCTATTGATATAGTGTGTTACATTTACAGATTTCAAAATATTGAATCATCCTTGCATCCCTGGAATGAATCCTACCTGGTCATGGTGTATGATCTTCTTGATGATTTCCTGTATTCTATTTGCTAAGATTTTATTGAGGATTTTTGCATCTATGGTCATGAAGAAGATTGGTCTATAGTTTTCTTTGTTAGTTGTGTCTTTCCCTCATTTTGGTATCAGAATAATGCTTACCTAGAGAAATGATTTTAGGAGGATTGCTTCCTTTTCTATTTCATTGAAGAGTTCGAGGAGTGAAAGGATTATATCTTCCATAAATTTCTTGTGGAAATCAGCTATGAATCCATCAGGATCTGGACTTTTCTTTGTCAGTAGCTGTTTTTCTTTTTATTACATTTCATATTTATAGGTTAGGTTATTGAGAGTCGTTATATCTTCTTGATTCAGTTATTAGGTTATTGAGAGTCTTATATCTTCTTGATTCAGTTTTGGTAATTTGTACCTTTCTAGGAATCTGTCCCTTTCTTCTTTTGTGTCTTCTATTCTGTGAGAGTAAAGATTCTCAAAATAGCTATTGATAATCTTCTGAATTTCCATTGGGTGTGTGGTAGTTACACTCTTTTCATTCCTTATTGCTTGTATTTGAATTTTTTCTTTCCTCTTTTTGATGAGGTTAGCTAGGCACTTATCAATTTTATTAAATCTTTCAAAGAACCAGCTTTTTGATTCGTTAATTCTTTGAACTGTTTTCTTTGTCTGAACTGAATTAATTTCTGCTCTAATCTACATGATTTCTTCCTGTCTTTGTGCTTTGGGTTTGGTTTGCTCTTCCTTTTCTAGATGTTGGAGGTGCAGCATTAGGGTGTTTATTTATTCCTGTTCTGTTTTTCTAATGTGTGAGTTCACAGCTATAAATTTTCCTCTGAGAACTACTTTCTTTGCATCCCATAAATTCTGATAAGTTGTGCTTGAATTTTCATTGAATTGTAGATATTGTTGAATTTCTTGTTTAATTTCATCTGTGACCCATTGTTTGCTGCGTAGAGTGTTGTTTAATTTCCATGTATTTATGGGTTTTTTCTGTTTTCTTATCCAGTTTCATTGTACTGTGTTCAGATAATATGCATGGGATAATTTCTGTTTTCTTGCATATACTTAAGCATGACCTATGGACTAGTATGTGGTCTATTTTAGAAAATGACCCATGTGCAGCTGAAAAAAATGTATATTCAGCTGTAGTTGGAAAGAACACTCTGTATATGTCCACCAAGTACATTTGTTCCAAGCTCTGGTTCAGTTCTGCTATCTCTTTGCTAAGTTTTTGTCTGGTTGTCGTATCTTTTTGGGATAAGGGTGTGTTAATTTCTCCTGTTGATATTGTGGTATTGGATACTAGATTTTTCATATTCATCAAGATTTGTCATATATAGCTGTGTTCTTCCATGTTTGGTTTGTACATACTTATGACTGTTACCTCTTCCTCTTGAGTTTTTCCCCTAACCAGTATATAGTGGCCCCCTTTTTTTTTTTTAGCTCATTCTTGGTTTGAAGTTGAGACTGTCTGAGAACAGGATTGCTATTCCTGCTTTTTCTGAGGTGCTAGGACATGTTTTTCATCCTTGACTTTCAGCCTATGAATTTCTTTATGAATTAAATGTATTTCTTGTATATAGCATATTGTTAGATTTTGTTTCCTAATCCACTGTGCCATTCTATTTCTCTTAATTGGTGAATTGAGTCCATTTATATTGATGGTTATAATTGAGGTGTATTGAGTTATGATTGACATGTTATTTACCTGCTACTGTTACTGCTTTTTCTCCTGTGTTTAATTGTTTAGCCTATTTAGTGGGTTTCTTTTGTTCTCATTCGTGGAGTTCTGATCATTTTGGTCCATCTCTAGAACATCTTTTAGTAGTCTGTGTAGGGTTGGCTTTGTCACCATGAAATTCTTTAGTTGTTCTTTGTCATGGAAGTATTTCACTTCTCCATCAAACTTTAAAGACACTTTTGCAGGGTATAGTAGTGTGGGCTGGAATTTATTTTCATGGCAGACTTGAAGTACTCTGATCCATGCTCTTCTTCCCTTCATGGGTTGTGAAGAGAAGTTGGCTGTAATTCTGATGGATTTTCCTTTGAATGTGATCTGCTTCTTTTCTCTAGTGGCTTTCAGTATATTATTCTTGTGCTGGATTTCTGGGATCTTGACTAATATATGTCTAGGTGTGTTTTTAATTCGGTTGAAGTTATTTGGAGTTCTGTATGATTCAGTTACCTGAATGTCAGATTGTTTTCTCATATTTGGGAAGTTTTCTGCTATTACTTGTGCCCATACTTTTTTATATCATTTGTATTGACTCCTTCTTTCTCATCGATGCCTATTCATCTCATGTTGTTCATCTTTGCATAGTCTTGCAGGAGATGAATTACTTTTTCCTGCATCCTTGTTGCTTTTAAGAGATATTTTCTTACCTTTTCACTAGCTGCACCAGCATCTTCAAGATCTGAGACTCTATCTTCACTTTCATTCAAATGATTTTGAAAGCTTGTGGTTGAGATTTTTCATTCCTCCATATCCCTTTGACCCTGCTTCATGTGATCTATTTCTTTCCTGTATTTCTCATCTAAGGAATCCATCGTTTTTCTAATCTCCTCTTTTTTTTATTGTTGTCTTCTTGAGAAGTAGTTATTAATTCTTTTACTATAAAGATTATTTCTGATCTGACTTCCTCTATATGTTTCTGTATTTCATTCTTTACTTCAGACGCTATTAATTCAGAGATTTCTTTTTTCTTTCAGAGGTTATTTCTGATCTGAGTTCTTCTATATGTTTCTGCTGTTCTGTTGTTTCTTTTCTTCAGATGCTATTGATTCAGACATTTAAGCTGTGTGGTTCTCAATTTCTTCTGTGCTAGTGTCCTCTGCACTTGTTCTGAGTGGGCTCAGGGCCTTAGATTTCATTTTGCTCCTTCTCTTTGTCATTTTGTATAGCACTGTCCTCTGACGTTTGGTGTAGGGCTTTGGTGCAGTTATAACCTTAGCATGTGCTGAAATTTGGGTGCAGATCTACTAAGTTTGAGTTCATCCAGTTGTGCCTGAGTTGGATCTGGCTGCTGTGCTCTGTTTCTTCCTGCTATAGCCCTTGTATGTGAACCTGTTGTACCCCTCTGGCAAGATGTTCTGCTCCTGGATTAGTTGGGTGGTTCTGGTCCCTAGTCTTTCTTCATGAATTTAAGCTGCAGACTCTTACCCCAGGCCTATATTCCAGGCCTAGGCTTGGTCTAGGGGAGGGTAGCAGGGGGTGCCGGGTAGTGAGGAAGCTCTTCTACACACTTTCAGGACCTGGGCTTGGTCTGAGCCTGGAATGGTCTCGAGATAGTGGGGGAAGGTCTCACTCATGCAGAGGGCCTGGGCTTGGTCTGGAGAGGTCCACTGGATTCAGGGTAGTGGGGAAACTCTCCCACACACTTGCAAGGTCTCAAAACTATTTCTAATTAAACAATCAAAGTCATGTTTACCATTATTTATAGCAGAGTACTACTCCAAAAATTTGAGTCATTGTAGGAAAATGGTTGTACCTCAAGACCATAATGTTAAGTGAAGTAACTCAGACATACACGCTTTAATAGCATATGGTTTTTATTATACAAAAAACTCTCAGGGATGGGGAGATGGCTCAGTGGAATAAGTGCTTCCTTAGCAAGTGCAAAGGCCTGAGTTCAATCCCTGGTTCCACCAAACAAACAAACAAACAAACAAAAAAACAAATCTATCTATCTATCTATCTATCTATCTATCTATAGTATGAAATAAAAGTCAGATAATAAGACAGAAGGAAGAAAAAGTACTGTAATACCTTTGCATGGACAATGTATCTAAAATTGTATGTTGAATTAGTACAAGTTGTCATACATGTTTTATATGCTTTTTGGTCTGTTATTTTGTATTTATTTATTTATGTATTTATTTAATGAATTTAGGACAGGAACTACAGGGTCTACAGGGTCTCATTATGTAGATTGGACTCATAGTGATTCTCCTGTTTTCAGCCTCCCAACTGCTTGGATTATAGGTTCGTGCCACCATGCCCAGTCTCAGTCACAATCTCAGCATGCCCTGGGGGAAGGGCTGGCACAACACACCAGGGATCAAACCCAGCTGCTGTGCTCAGTTGAAGCAGGTGCTTTAGTCTGCTGAGCTATCTGGCTGGCCCTGTTATTTTGTTTTTAAATTTGTACATAGGATAGTTAATTTCATAAAGTCTTTAAGATAAATAAGTGAATCTGATACTAGAAAAAGAAAAGAGAGATGAAAGAAATGTGAACAAAATAATTGAAATGTGTTATGTACATGTACCAGTTCCCTACAGTGAATGTAATCGTTCTATATGCAAATATGTACTAATAAAATTCACAGTGAGAACACTTTTCACCTTAAGGCCCTAGATATATGACTGGTAACCAACATTTCAAGATACCTAAATATCGATTTTCTCAGAAACACAAGAATCCTCTCAGCTTAGTTGTTCTTCATAACCAAGGAGGCTGCTACCATGGCTGGTGTGGGAAGCTGGTACTTGTTCAAAAAGATAACTGAAGGGCTGGCGAGATAGCTCAGTGAACTGAAGTGCCTGCTTAAACCACCTCAGGGACCAGGGTTTGATCTCAGCACTGCATATAATGCCCCCCTCCCTGCCCCGCCCTGTGTACTGAGCCAGTAACTGAAGCCGGGCTTGGTGGAGTATGCCTTTAATCCCAGCACTGGGGAGGCTGAAAACAGGAGGATCACTGCAAGTCCCAG
>NW_004524647.1:4309660-4315491 GCF_000260255.1 Octodon degus
TTGTTTTGATTTGTCAGAGATGGGCATTCCATTGCAGTTTGAGAAGCTGTATTTGGAGAAGTCTTAAGGGACCTTTAGAAGTTGACTGTCTTGAAATTTGTTCATCTAGCATTCTACTTTTCTTTTCTGTGCATGTTTCTAATGAACTACTTTCTTTTTCTTGTTGATTTATAAGAGTTCTTGAGAATGAAGAGAAATTAAATTTTCCATTATAAAAACAGCTTGTTTCTGTAAGCTTGTTGTCTGCTTTTTCACTTAGAGTTGATTAATCTTTTGTTCTAAAAAATTTGCTTTGATATAATCAAATGATATTCATTTCTCAGACATAATTTCTAGATTTTATGTCAGGTTAAGGTATCTCTATACCCTTCCTACTTATTGGGGAAATATGCATACTCTTATAACCTAGTATGGCTGGGGCTCCTTCTTTACTGAGTGGTGGTTTCATTTAAAATTATTTTGGATCAAAAATGAGAAAGGCATTTAGTTTTTTTTTTCTCCTCAAGAAACTCAATGGATTAAAGTGCATGCAAGCAGGTGCAGGGGTTGGAGGTTTTATCTCCAGGCCTGCTGTGCAGGCCCTGCTCCCAGTACACCCTGAGACAGCAATTGAGACTGGGCATGGTGGCGCGCACCTGTAATCCCAGCTCTTGGGAGACTGTAAACAGGAGAATCACCATGAGTGTGATCTAGTAGTGAGAACCTGAACATCTTGTAGATGCTTCCCTAAAATACAAAGAAAAAGAAAAAAGAAAGAAACTCAAAATATGAATAAATAAAAGAGTAAAGTAAAATAGGGAACATAGAGTTAGACTTTTTGTAAATGGGAAAGGGGCAGACAGATGGAGAGAAGGTGGACGGACAGGAAAGGAAGGGAACATAAATGAATTAAGATGTGCTGTCTACTTATAGTAATTCCTCACAATGAATGTAATTAGTATGTACTACAAACATGTACTCATTTAAAGAAAAGTTGATCATTTTCAAACCCTTTCACTCCCTTTCTCTTACCTCCATCCTCTCCCAATCTTCCCTCCTTTTTATTTTATCTCCAAGAGTCTCTTTTTGTTTCCTACTACCTTTTTCTTATTTTAATTTTTGTTTACTATGTAATAGAAACCATGTGATATTTAGCTTTCTGTCTGATTTATTTCAGTTAGCATGATTGTCTAAGGTTCCATGTATTTATCTGAAAATGATAAAATATTTCTTTCAATGAATAATATTTCATTGTATAAATATATAGCTCACATTTTTCTTATCTATTCATCTGTTGAAGGCATAGCTATTGTGACTGTGCTGCTATAAACATGGGTATGTATGTAACACTATAGTATGACATCCTCCGTTTTTTCAGGAATATACCTAGATGTACAAATGGGTCAAATAAACTTTTAATAATTACATATTTTTTTGAGGAACCATGGTAATGATTGTACTAGTTCACATTCCTGCAATGTAGGAGGATTCACTTTCCCCACATTCTCAACAGCATTTGTCTTTTTTGTGGTTTAGGTGGGAAGCCATTCATTCAGTAAGATGAAATCTCAGAGTTGTTTTGATTTGCATTTTCCTAATCGCTAAAGATGATGAATATATTTTATGTACTTATTGGTTATTTGAACTTTTTTAGAGAAATGTCCGCTCAGTTTTTGATTGAATCATTTGTTTGGGGCCAGGTGACTTTTTGAGTTCCTTATATAGCCTAGACATTAAAAATCTATGAGAAGAGTAGCTAGTAATGTCTTTCTCATTCTGCAGATCGTCTTTTCAACTGTTGTTTCCTTTGGTGTGCAGGAGATTTTTAATTAGATATAATCCTATTTGCTGGTTTTTGATACCATGTCCTGTGCTATTAGGGTTCTGTTCAGGAAAGCATTGCCTGTGCCTATAACAAGTGCTTCCCTTGTGTTATCTCACAAAAATTTCAAAATTTCTGCCTTATATCAAGGACTAATCTATTTTGACTTGTACAGAATGAGAGAGTTGGAGCTAGTTTCAGTTGTCTGGCTGTAGACATCCAGTTTTTGATAGAGAATCTTTCCCTAGCATGTTTTATTTGTCAAAAATCAGATGGCTATGTACATAGAGTTTATCATAGTGCTTGTCTGTACTGGTAAAGAGAACTCTGGGATTGTATTCAGAAACAAGTTGACATGACTTGAAGAAATTAGACTGCTGGTAGGTGGAGAATGTCCATTGCCTGTACTGTTTGGTGTAGTCTGATGCTGTCCCAGTGTAGCTAACACAGGACCAACTGGTAGGAAAAATGGGTACTGCTCTGTCTTATGCAACTGACAGGGTTCTGGAGATAAGATAGTCTGGGAGGGTGTTGTGCTGTTGACAGGTTCCAAGGACTAGGCTGATATTGTGCCTACAGGATTAATAGTACTTTAGTAATCTTCAGCAACACATTACACATTTAATAAATCTTACCATTGCCATTTGTTGTCACTTTGAGAGTTTTAATTTTCTTTCTCTGTTCAATGTATGTATGGTTTTGAAATTTGCCATCAAAAAGCTTCAATTGTTCTTTCAAGGTCTGTAGGTAAGTGTCAGCCTGTATTAGTTTCTCAAAAATGTCCTGGATGCTAGAAATAAATCTTGAGTCCAAGCCTAGACCTGGAAAGCATGTCAAAGAATTTTTTTCATTTGACATATGGATCTACTTCTGTCACTCACTGTCATCACCTGACTCAAAATGGAATGTTCTCTGATCAACAGTAATTGTGAAGGTGCTGTCATCCTCACCATCTATACCAATCAGGCTCCTTTAGGTGTAAAGCATCTTGTGGGCAGTCCTTTCATCATTTTGCCCTGGGACATATAACAGGGTTGCAGGTCAGTGTGTTAGCTCAACACCAACCAGTGGTAATGCCAGCCTTTTATTATGCTAGTCCATTGGCTCAGTTGTCCTTTCATCATGGATGCTATCTTGGGAGCTGCCAATGACAGCAAACTACTGAAACAGTTTTGAACATGTTCAGTGATCCTAAGCCTCTTCATGCCTGTTCTTTGTGCCTTCTTCCCTTCTGCTCCTCCTTCTATCCTCAGGCAACAACTGATCTGCTGTCTGTAATAATGGATTAGTTTGTTTTTTCTACTTAAAGAGGAGTGCATAGTAAGAATCTACTTTCATTTGAGATATAACATAAATCATAAAAATATTAAACATTTATGTCAATATCAAGATGTGCAGTTTTTATGCTGACTTGCTTATATGTTCTGCTCTAGAATTTTAGCTTTATCTCTTGTCATAATTGGTCATAACTATATCATCTTCAATTTTCATAGCACATAGAATCATCATTTTCTTTCTTTTTTTTTGGCTGGCTCCACCCACCCTGAGGGGGGAAGCGGTGCAGCATGTGACGCTGGGCATTGAAATGTGGTCCTCTGTGCTTTCCTAAGCTTTCCTAAGCAGGCACTTAAGACTGCTGAGCTATCTTGACAGCCCCTTTTTATTGTTTATATTGTCTAATATAGTCAATTCCATATACCTATGAGTTTAACATCTGTAGCTGCACCAAATTATGGATTAAAGGTATTCAGAAAAAAAGCATATTTATTTAACACAAATATTTCATATTATTTATATTATATTAGGTATTATAAGTAATTTATACATTATTTAAAGTGTGTTTGTATATGTTAGATACAAATCCTATGACATTTCATATTAAGTGCTTGAGGATACACAGATTTTTGATATCTGTAGGGATCCTGGAACCAATTTCCAATGGATATCAAGTGACAGCTGTACATTATATTCTATCTGCTTATTAAAATATAGTTCCTATATAAATTTCATGATAGAATTTTTGTGTACTGAGATTTTAAGAACTTTTGCTTTGAGTCTCTGTATTCTTTTTCCTTAGGAATAATACTTACAATCTTTATGCAGCAAGTTTTCCTTTTCCCTTAACATTTATATTCCTAGTTGATTGTCTTCATTACTTTGTGATATTTAAGACGTGAAAAGTGATATAAATGCCCAGGAGAAAAAATGGTTTCTGGAGGGAAAAGAATTCTTACATTTTTTAATATTCAAATCATAGATCTATATATAGGAAATATGCTACTTTTCTCTCATAGTAGAATTAAATGGATTACCTCACTCCACAATCTTGATTTCTACTGCCATTCTACAGTGGAAAGAATCACGACTGCTGGAAGAAATGGCTAATATGAGATCTGGAACAGAAAATGTACAAGATGAATTCAGAGCCTCTTATAGTAAAAAAAGTAACAAAAGAAAAGTGCTCTAACAACAACCAAACAACCCATACAGCTCGGATGATGTGGAAACGTCAAAGTGAGAGAGGTCAACAGAAATACCTCTCAGTGACCAAAACCAGGACAAATTCAGTTAAACAATAAAAAGTAGCACTCATACCACAGTACAAAATAAATGTCCATAAAGCCAACATAAATTGACAATTAAATAAAGAAACAAGTAAGGATTGCAGATACCCTTCTTGTAAAGAATTCTAAATAATTTATGTTGGGAGTTACTCTGTTCTTAAGCTAGTGCTCAGAACTCCTTAATGTGGGGCAGTGACATGTCTCAGCATTACAGCACCACCTAGCAAGCATGAGATTGTGAGTTCAATTCCTGGTACAAACAAAACAACCTTCTGAATTCTCAAGTGTGAACTATGCATAGAATATTTTCTACACAAAGTAGGGTATGGAAAATAAAGCTAGAGCAACATTAAACTGGCAAAAAGTGGCAAACACTATCTCAACTGTCAAAGTCAACAAGACATGCAGATGACATCAATAGGATGGAAATGGCATTCTGTGATCTTCCTCCAAAGGACCAGAATGTATCTTCATTAAACTCTATTTCCTTTGTTATCACAAGAGCCTAAACCCAAAGTTACCAAGAATATATATGGCTTTAGGTAAAAGTTTGTTTGAAAACAAAACCATTTCTTTTTTGTAATTAACAACACAAAGAATTTCATGTACAGTTCCATTTTATCACTTTGCATTTTGAGATTTAAATTTCTTCCTCATGACATTCTGTGACACTTGCACATAATCAACTGTGTTGGTTTTTCTGTGTTTATAGACCACTAAAGTACATTCTTTTTGATTTAGCACAGCTGTGTGGCAGCATACTCTCAAGGAGCCAAATCGAGAAGATGAACTATCCATAAAACTTTAAAAATTACATACGGGTTAAAGCCACAGGATTTTCTGTGCTGCTTTCCCAGAAAGTGACCATCTACTTTTAGAGATTATGAGGAAAATATTGTCTTTTCCAAAAATGGTATCTGTTCCAGAACTGATACTATACACTTGTCTGTATAGTATGAAAGGAAAAATCTGTTACCTTTTAGTAGCTAAAGAAATTAATCACAGTCAAAGTAGAACAGAGCAAATCTGAAACTGGAAAAGAAATTTTCTAATTAAATTTTTATGGAAAGTATACATACACTTAGGTCAAATGTATATATGTGCCATAAATATGAAGTTTATCAGATTATCACAAAATGAAGATGATCATTCAACAAGCATTTAGTTAAAAAGTACAATATTCCCAACCCCTCAAAAACCTGTTTTGTATTCTTTTCCAGGAAATATCTCACATCTCCTAGGAGTAATTTTTCTCCTGACTTTTAACAGCAGGTATTAGTACTGACTAATTTTTTGCTTCTATAAATTGAAGTGTACTACACATATTTCTTTGTGTCTGATTTCTTTTACAATATTTCTTGTATACTTATTTTATTTTTTCAGAGTTTTATTGATAAACAGATAGCAATGAGACAGTTTCAAATCAAATCGGAAGTACAGTTTCAACAAATAATACACTGCATATA
>NW_004524647.1:4323917-4324919 GCF_000260255.1 Octodon degus
ATTCAGCTGTGTTTTGGTGGAACACTCTGTATATGTCCATCAAGTCCATTTGTTTCAAACTCTGGTTCTGTTCTGTTATTTCTTTGCTAAGTTTTTGTCTGGGTGACCTATCTTTTGTAGATAAGGGTGTGTTAAGGTCTCCTGTTAAAATTGTGGAATTGGATATTAGATTTTTCATGTCCATTAAGATTTGCTTTATATAGTTGGGTTCTACCATGTTTGGTGCATACATATTTATGAGTGTTACCTCTTCCTCTTGAATTTTTCCCCTCACCGGTATATAGTGGACTTCTTTATTTTGCTTAATCATTGTTGGTTTTAAGTTGAGACTGTGAGAACAGAATTGCTACCACTGCTTTTTTCTGAGGTGCTGGGGCATGTAGTACTGTGTTCCATCTTTTGACTTTCAGCCTATGAATGTCTTTATGAGTTAAATGTGTTTCTTGTATACAGCATATTGATCGATTTTGTTTCCTAATCTACTGTGCCAGTCTATTTCTCTTAATTGGTGAATTGAGTCCATTTACATTAATGGTTAGTACTGAGATGTATTGACTTACGGTTGTCGTGTTATTTACCTGTCATCATTTACTCCTTTTCTGCTGTGTTTAATTGCTTACCCTATTTAGTTGGTTGTTTCTGATCTCATTCATGGAGTTCTGATTATTTTGGTCCCTCTGTAGAACATCTTTCAGTAGCCTGTGTACGGTTGGCTTTGTCATCGCAAAATTCTTTAGCTGTTCTTTCTCATCGAAGTATTTCACTTCTCCATCAAACTTGAAAGAGAGTTTTGCAGGGTATAGTAGTCTGGGCTGGAATTTTTTTCATAGAGGACCTGGATTCCTCTGCTCCATGCTCTTCTTGCCTGCATGGTTTGTGAAGAGTAGTCGGCCATAATTCTGATGGGTTTTCATTTGAATGTGACCTGCTTCTTTTCTCTAGTGGCTTTCAGTAAATTATTCTTGTGCTGAATTTCTGGGATCTTGACTATTATATGTCTCG
>NW_004524647.1:4325562-4328480 GCF_000260255.1 Octodon degus
GGCACTGGGTTCCTTCCCTATGTTTCTGCATTTGATTCTTTAGTGCAGATGTTATTAATTCAGGGATTTCTTTTTTCATTTCCAATCTGAGGTCTTCTACATCTTTCTGCAGCTGTTTCTTTATTTCAGAAGCCGTTGATTCATTGCTGTCATTTGTGTGATTTCCAGTTTTTTCTGTGTTAGTGACCTCTGCACTTGTGAGGGGTGGGCTTGGGTTCTGAGGTTGCATTTTGTTTCTACTCATCATTTTGCAGAGCACTGTCTTTTGACCTTTGTTGTAGATCTTTGTTGTAATTATAACCTTCGCACGTACTGAAGTTCAGGTGCAGCTCTACTAAGTTTGGACTTATCCAGCTGCGTCTGGCTTAGGTATGGCTGCTGTGCTCAGCTCCTTCCCGCTGCTGCCCTTAAAGGTGAACCTGTTGTGCCCTTGTGGTGAGATGTTCTGCTCCTGGACTAGCTGGTTGGTTCTATCCTCTACACTATATGCAGGGATTGCAGCTGCAGGATTACACCTCAGGTGTGTATGCCAGGCCTGAGCTGTGCCTGGAGGGGGCAATGTGACGTAGGGGGAAGAGGAAGCCCTCTGCACACACTCACGGGACCTGGGCTAGGAATGGGTCTGGGAGCTCCGGGACGGGGCAAAAATTCCTACTCTGCGGGTGGGGTGGGGGAGGCACTGCTGAGTGGAGGGGTCGGCCCAAGGGGCTGGCAGAGGGTCCCGCCCAAGCTGCGCCTGTGCTGGGACTGGTCCCACCGGTGCAGGGTAGCAGGAAGCTCTCCGCACACTCACCGGACCTGGGCTAGGACTGGGTCTCTGTTGTATATTTATAAAATTTTTTTTTTGCGATACTGGGGATTGAACTCAGGACCCTGTGCTTGCCAGGCAAGCACTTATTGCACTGAGCTTTCTCCCTGGGCCCATATAATATTTTGTTTATGAGAATTATTGATATTGTTGCATGTTTTTATAAATCCTCTATCTTCATCAAATGTAATAGTTCATCATTGTGTGTGTCATAATTATTCAGAGTTGGTTGCAATGTATATAGTTTCTATCTTGGGCTCTTAAGAATAGTGCTTTGTGAACATTCTTGTTTATAACCTCACCATTAATGATCACACCTCTCATGTGTGTTTCTTTCAGGAATAGCAATAGAAGTAAACTTACTGGACACCCATAGTCACTTAGTCAGCTTTAACATATGCATGGTAAAGAATATTTAAAAATGGTTTTAATACTTAGCATTTTAACCATGTCTAGGAATTTTAGTTGTTTAGAATCATTATTTTTGGTATGATAATTTCACTTCTTTCTTTCCAATTATTATTCCTTTCTTTTTCTTAAAATTTTTAATTTTTTCCCCTTAAATGTTTTTTAAAAATCATTTATTTATTCATTTAGTCCAGGGTCTTGCTACATAGCTCAGAATCATAGTGATCCTCCCATCTCAACCTTCCCGTCACTGGGATTCCATGTGTGTGCCACCAGACTTGGTTTCATTGACTGGCACAATGTGCCTGTGCTTCTGGGGCTGGCACAGAGTATAGTGCTGCTTGTCAAACCCCGGTCCTCATGCTAGCCTCCTCCTAGACCACTAAGCTATCTCTCCAGCTCATAATTCTTTCTTTTTTTGCCTAATTTCTTTTTCTTAATGTTTCCAGAACTGTATTGAAGAGGAGTGGTAATAGTGCACATCCTTTCTTGCTTCTGATATTAAAATGAAGGCTTTCAGTTATTGTTCAATATTGTTCAATATGATGTTGGCTGTTGGTTTGTCATAGATGTGTTTTTTTCTTGTTGAGGTAAAGACCATTTATTTCAGTTTCTGGTAAGGTTTTATCATAAATGAGTGTTGGAATTTGTAAAAAGCATTTTCTGAATCAGATGAGATCATGAGATTTTTGTTTTTGGCTGTGTTTTAGGGTATATTACATTTATGGTTTTGTTTATATCAAAACATTCTTGCATTCCTGGGATGAATCTGACTTTGCTGTGATCCATAATCTTCTTGACACTTTGCTACATTCTGTTTGCCAGTATTTTATTGAGGGTTCTTGCATCTATCTTCTTTAGGGAGATTGGCCTATAATTTAATTTTTTGGTTGGATCCTTTTCTGGTTGTGTGTCAGAGTAATACTTGCCTCCAGGAATGGTTTTGGAAGAATTGCTTGCCTTTCAATTTCATTGAAGAATTTGAGGAGATTTGACGTTAAATCTCAAATTCTTGCAGAATTCAACTGTCAATACATCAGGACCTAGGATTTTCTTTGTTGTTAAGATTTTTGTTACATTTTCAATTTCATTGACTGGTATTGGATTATTCAGAATTATTATATCTTCTCTATTCAGCTTTGATAATTCGTGTGTATCTAGGAGTCTGTCCATTTCTTCTGTGTTTTTTCATCCTGTAAGAGTAAAGATTTTGGAAATAGGTTTTGATGCTCTTCTGAATTTCTATAGGGTCTGTAGTGATTTCACCCCTTTTATTCTTTATTGCATGTATTTGAATTTTTTTGTTTCTTGTTTAATAGAAAAGGAAAGAAAAAAATTGGCTAATGGTTTGACAAGTGGTTTATCAATTTTATTTATTCTCTTAAAGGAACATGTCTTCAACTCATTAATTCTTTGCATTGTTTTCTTCATCTCCATTGCCTTTATTTCTTCCCTGATCTTTATCTTTTCCTGTCTTCTTTGAGGTTTGAGCTTGACTTGCTCTTCTTTTTCTAGGAGCCTGAGGTGCAGCATAACATTGTATATTAGGGCTTGTTCTATTTTCCTGATGTAAGAATTTATCACTATAAATGGGCATCCAAGATGAACACACACTTCTCAGAGGAAGAAATTAAACAAGCGAATAAATACATGAAAAAATGCTCCACATCACTAGCCATTCATGAAATGCAAATTAAAACCA
>NW_004524647.1:4329376-4336501 GCF_000260255.1 Octodon degus
AGTAGGTGCTTTAGACCACTGAGCCATCTCACCAGCCCAGAAGATTTTTTTAATCTAGCAGTTATTGGGAAAGATTCTCTCCCTAACTATATATACTGATTCCTGTGAACTAAGCTACTGCACTCCAGATGGTAATTTGTAATAGTAGTTTCATGCTTGGAATGCATGTCATTCTGGTCTACTGAACATGGGCTGCTTGTCATGATATGTCAGTTGCTGCTATGATGTCTCTCAGGTAGATGGTTGTTCAAGAGGAAGGGGGTGGTGAAGGAAAGCAAGAGACAGGAAAAGGAGTATTGTGGGACTGCCCTGCTTCAAGTTTGTATATGGTGAGATTTTTGGACTTATGTGTGAACATGAGAAGTATATAATTCTTTATGCCTATTTTTAAAATACATTCTAATTTTTAAATGTTTTTTTTCATATTATGTAGGGACTTAAAGTTCAACATATCAATACTTGATGAAAAATACCTGTTCCATATTATGCCTAAGATGTTTGATATGCAGCCAGACAGTGAAGTTAAGCTTAACAGCCTAAGTTGTTCGATAATAACAACAAGCTTGTCTTCTGGATGGTTAACAACCTAAGTTTGCAGACCAAAATTAGAGAAAAAGGAGGGCTACAAGGAAAGCCAACATCATGGCCCTAGCCTTCTAAGGTCAATTAAGACTCGGGCCATATGAGAACTTGTACTGTAACGTCATGTACCTCGGTAGTTTCCCAAATTTTCTGATCAAAGAGATTATGGGGCCAAAGAGGAAAGTGATCGATGATGTAGAGTGTGCCTAAGGAGAATCACATGGAGAAATAACACTCTCTCAGGCTTTCACAGAGAGCACATTGGTCAAGCAATGGCTGTGACTCATCCACATGGCTGACACTGACAAAGGTTCTACAATCTGAGGTACGAGATCTCAAGATAAATCCTGAGGACATTTTGCTGACCTTCTCAGACCAAAAAGCTACAACTCTTGTTGCATAGGTCCTGCTTTACCTTGGTCTTAACTATCCAGTAGAAAAGTATGAAGACGAAATATAGGAAATAAAGCCATGCTGTTATGTTGAGCTGTGGGGGACTCAGGTCAACAATTTCTGACATTGCCAGTTAACCGGAAGACCTAATGCTATTATGGGCTACTGGTCTCTTTTAGAATATTTTGCTGAGTTTACACACCTATAATATTCAAATAATGAAACTTAACCAAAAAAGTGTATACAGATGAATGTCCACTTTGTATCTGTGTATTCAAAGTGGTTAGGATAGTTATATAGTTACATTCTCTTAATGAATAGAATGATTTATTCTAATGGTGTTTGTAAATAGGATATCAAGTCCGCATCTTGTACAGCAAGTAACCACTAAGAAGAATGTCTGCAGTGTGTTAATTATTGAAACTGTCCTAGCGATTTGATTTGAAACTGTCTCATTGCTATTTGTTTATCAATAAAACTATAGCAAAAATACTGCATAAAAAATAAAAAAATAAAAAAAATTAATTGAAAAAAAGAATTTATCACTATATTTTTTCCTGTTAACCCAGTTTTTATTGAATCCCATAGGTTCCAGTAAGTTGTATGTGCATTTTCATTTGATTATAAATATTGTTTAATTTCTTCTTTAATTTCATCTGTGACTCATTGATTGCTGCAGAGGGTATTATTTAGTTTTCATGTGTTTATGGAGTTGTTGCTGTTTCTTTTGTCAATACCTTCCAGTTTCATTGCACTATGGTCAGATAATATTCATGGGATAATTTAGATTTCTTTGCATTTACTTAAGCATGTTCTATGTGTTAGTACATCATCTATTTTGGAGAATTTCTCCTGTGCAGCCAAGAAAAATGTGTATTCTGAAGCTGTTGGGTGATATGCTAAGTAAAGGTCTACTAAGTCCATTTCTTCACAAGTTCAGTTTAGTTCTGTTATTTTTTTGCTCATTTATTTTTGCATGGTTATCTCTTTGTGTCAAAGAGGTGTTAAAGTCCCCAAGTACAATTATGTTATTGGCCATTAGATTTTTCATGCCTGCTAAAATTTGTCTTACATGGTTGGGTACTTCTAAATTTAGTACATATACTTATAATTGTTATCTCTTCCTCTTTCAGTTTTCCCCTAATAAGTATATAATTACCTTCTTTTCTCTTTTAATCACATTTGGTTTGTAGTCTACGTTGTCAGCCACCAAAATATCTACCCCTGTTTTTTTCTGGGTTTCTGTCACATGGAGTATTGTTTTCAATCCTTTGATATTCAGTCTATTAATTTCTTTTTGAATTAATGTATTTTTTGTATGCAGCATATTGTTGAATTTTGTTTCTTGATCAATTCTGGTAATCTGTTTCTTTTGATTGGTAATTTGAGCCCTTTTATATTGACAGTTACAACTTATATGTGCTGACTTATCTTTGTCATGTTGTTTTCCTACTGTAGGATCCCTAAATTTCCCCTCTGTTTAATTGCTTTCTCTGCTTGGTGGTTCTCTTCTTTTGTTTTCTTGAAGTTGTGGTAATTTTTGTCTCTTTCTAAAATATCTGCCTGTATTCTTTTAGGGTTTGTTTGGTTGACATGACTTTTTTTTTTTAGTTTTTTTTTTTTTTTTTTATGGAAGTATCTTATTTCTCCATTAAATTTGATAGATGATTTTACAGGTACCTCAATCTGGGTTGAAAGTTGTTTTCTTTCAGGACCTCAAATATGTTGCTCCAATCTCTTCTTGACTTGATGATCTATGTTGAGAGGTCTGCCATAATTCTGATGGGCTTTCCATCATCGATCTATTTCTTTTCTCTAACAGCCTTTAATAATCTGTTCTTTTGCTTAATTTTTGGGATCTTGGTTATTATGTGTCTGGGTGAAGATTTATTTTGATTATGGCTAGCTGGAGTTTTATATGTTTCACTAGTCTGTACATCAGATTCTTTTCCCATGCTTGAGAAATTTTCTGCTACTACTTCTATAAATCTTCTTATGTCATTTGTGTTAATTCCTGTTTTGTTGATATCTGTTTGTCTTACATTATTTTTCTTTGCATCATCTTGCAGCTGTTGTATTATTACTTCCTGGTTCCTTGTCATTTTTAAAGAGATCTTTCCTTTCATGTTCACTAGCTGCTAAACTGTCTTCAAGGTCTGAAATTCTATCTTTTGTTTCATTCAAGCAGTTTTGGCAGCTTTCAACAGAATTCTTAATGTCCTGGACATCTGTTTGAATTTGTTTCATGCACTTAGTTATGTCCTGTATTGTTTATTTAATATTTCCATTACTTTCCTCTTCCCATTTATACTTTTAATCTATGCCTTCCTTAGGTGCATTGAGCAATTCTTTCATGATTGTTGTCATTTTTTATTTTACTTGAGAGATTATTTCTGACCTGATTTCCCCCACAGCTTTATGGAGTTGTTTCCTTTTTTATTTCAGAAAATAATTCTGCTCTGAGTTCCTCTATAACTTTCTCCTGTTGCTTATTTATTATTGGTGCTATTAATTCGTACATTTGAGCTGAGCTAGTAGAAAAGAATTCCACTCTGAGATCCTCTATGACTTTCTGCTGTTGCTTATTTACTATCGACACTATTAATTCATCCATTTGAGCCAAGCTAGTGTCCTCTGCACTTGTTCTGGGTGGGCATTGGGTTTCCTCCATGTTTCTGCATTTGATTCTTTACTGCAGATGTTATTAATTCAGGGATTTTTTTTTTTTCATTTCCAATCTGAGTTCCTCTATACCTTTCTGCAGCTGTTTCTTTATTTCAGAAGCCATTGATTCATTGCTTTCAGCTGTGTGATTCCTAATTTGTTTTGCTTCAGAAAGTGGCAAGAGTGATGGGATAAGTGTGTTCAGAGGAAGAAGAAGTATGTTGAGGGGTATTAATGGCAATATGTCTCCTGTGATGTATCTTTAGAAATTTAGTCAGGAGTTCATCTGAGTCCCAGCCACCTTTCCTCTCCCCAAAGACTGCTGGGGGCACCTGGTGAGCATAGCCACACTCCTCCCACCCTAGCCTGAGCTCCTCTGAGTCCTAGCCAAACATCCTCACCCAGAAAACTGCAGGGGGGGAACTGGTGGACCTTGCCTTGCCTCCCCTCACACTTTTCAGAGTTCACCTGAGGCCCAGCTACCAGCCCTCAACTGAACAACTGCTAAGGGCACCTGATAAGCCCCACCCTGACTCCCTCTGCACTTGTTATGGGTGGGCTTGGGTTCTGAGATTGCATTCTGTTCCTTCTCGTCATTTTGTGTAACACTGTCTTTTGACCTTTGTTGTAAATCTTTGTTGCAGTTATAACCTTAGCACCTACTGAAGTTCAGGTGCAGATCTCCAAAGTTTGGATTTATCCAGCTGTGCCTGACTTGGGTCTGGCTGCTGTGCTTAGCTCTTTCCTGCTGCTGTCCTTGGGGGTGAACCTGTTGTGCCCCTCTGGTAAGATGTTCTGTGTCTGGACTAGCTGAGTAGGGGGGAGAGGCAGCTCTCCCACACACTCACTGGGCCTGAGCTAGGACTGGATCTGGGGGTTCCCAGATCTGGGGGGTACTATGGAGTGATGGGGGCATCCCAAGGGAGTGGAAGAGGGTTTTACCCACACTGTGCCTGGGCTGGGACCAGTAGGTCCCACTGGTGCAGGGTAGCCAAAGCTCTCCCACACACTCACTGGGCCTGGCCTAGGACTGGGTCTGGGTGTTCCCAGAATGCAGCAGAAATTCCTACTTGGTGGGTGGGGTAGGGAGGTGCTGTGGAGTAGTTGGGGGTATCCTAAGGGGGTGGAAGAGGGTCTCACCCACACTGCGCCTGGGCTGGGACCAGTAATAGATCCTGCGGGTGCAGGGTAGCCTGAAGCTCTCCCACTCACTCACCAGGCCTGGGCTGATGGAGTTGTTTCCTTACTTCAGTTCCTATCATATCAGAAATTTTAGGTTTGTGACTTCCAAGTTCTTCTATGACCTTGTCTCCTGGATGTGTTTTGTGTGTGACAGAGTTATGAGATTGCCTTTTGTTCCATACTTTTATCATTTTTGAAGCTCTCAATATTCTCTCTGACTCTGCAGCAATGATAGGGGTGTGATGTTGGGTGAGCAAGACTTTCAGATGTGTTGGAGCCCAGGGTAGGCTCACCAAAGCTCTCATGTGTGGGATACAGTGTCACTTCCATCTCAGTGAGGGGGACAAGCCACTGCTGAAGAAAGATCCAATGATGATGAGTGCAGGCTGAAGTTATGCAAGATTCTCTGAACAGTTGGTTGGTGCAGGTTAGGCTCCTGCTGGTGCCCATGACAGTTTTCAGGGAGTTGTTGGGTTGCTGGGGTTCAGCTGAGTCCCAACAAGGGAGAGGGGGTCAGGGTGGGCTTATCAGGTGCCCTTAGCAGTTGTTCAGTTGAGGGCTGGTAGCTGGGCCTCAGATGAACTCTGAAAAGTGTGAGGGGAGGCAAGGCAAGGTCCACCAGTTCCCCTCCTGCAGTTTTCTGGGTGAGGATGTTTGGCTAGGACTCAGAGGAGCTCAGGCTAGGGTGGGAGGAGTGTGGCTATGCTCACCAGGTGCCCCCAGCAGTCTTTGGGGAGAGGAAAGGTGGCTGGGACTCAGATGAACTCCTGACTAAATTTCTAAAGATACATCACAGGAGACATATTGTCATTAATACCCCTCAACATACTTCTTATTCCTCTGAACACACTTATCCCATCACTCTTGCCACTTTCTGAAGCATTTGTTGAAGTCCTTTTCCATAAATAGTTTCCTGGTATTTAAGCTGCATTTAGAATTTAGTACCATGCACTACTAGGATCAACACTGCTATTTTCTTGCTGAGAAAAAGCCAAAAGCTTTTCTCTCCACTTCTAGAAGCCATTACATTTCATAGTCATGGCTCTCTTTATTTATCTGTTAAATTAACAAGGTTAATAAAAAACTTTTCCATCCACATGTCAGTGTCCTAACTTCAGTCATAGCTATGGTCTCTTTTATTCTTTTAAGGTTATGTATCTTACTAGTGAATTCAAGACCAGCCTGTGCTAAGTAGTGAGACCTTGTCTCAAAATGAAACATAAAATAAAAAGAAAACTGTGTCTGGAGAAGAGTTTGAGCCCAAGAGTTTGAGACCAGTCTGAACTGCATAGTAAGTTCTTGTCTGAAAACCAGAAAACAATGCCAGGATATGAGTGAAAACTTTAAATGGTTGAATATGAGGATAATTACTTGCAGTGTGGCTATAACTCTGTGAAAATTAGAAGTCTCTGTAACATGAGTTTGTTTAAATGTTTCTACTGTCTGCTGATGTTGCTTCCTTCCAAGCTAGGTAGGGCTGAGTAAAAAAACATACTGGCAAAAGGGAGACTTTGATTTCTTAATATTCTTCTGTGCTGTTTGACATTTATTTAAACAAATATGTTGAAGTGAAAATAAAAAAAGAAGGAAAAACACCATAAGAAGTCATGGATTTCTTTCCCTAAAAAAGAAAAAAATATCAGAATTCTAAAGGCTACTCATATAATCAAACTGAATAACATATTACAAAACATAGGTACTTGCTAGTTATAAAAGTACTTAACTTAAATAAAGAAGAAAAAAAACAGTAATCCATGCAAAGTATGTAGGTATACTTGACATCACTGTGTTAAATAATAAGAAATTGTTAGTCTAATCCACTATCTGAAGATAGTATCAAAACCAGGAACCACAATTCAGATGCTTGATGTGGGCAGGGAATTGACATGAATAAAGTAGATCTGTTTCTCTCTCTCTCTTTCTCTCTCTCTTTTTAGAAAAACATTATGTGTTGTTTAAGGTTATACAAGGTAATATATATATATATATGTTATAGTATATATATTATAGTATATATATTATAGTATAGTATATATAGTACATATTGTATATATAGTATAGTATAGTATATATATATTATAGTATACCTTATATAGTATAGTTCTTTTAAGGTTATGTGCCCTTATCCATGGTGAGGTAAGTTTTGTATGAAGTTCTCTTTCTGTGACCCTGTCCTGAATACTTTAGCAGCCTTGGTTTCCCCAGAATATTGCCTCCATTCCATCAGCTCAAGGGGAATTGGCGGACTCACTTGAAATCCCTTGCTCCATGCACCAGAAGCTTTCTCAAGGTGGTAATTGTTAG
>NW_004524647.1:4337466-4343267 GCF_000260255.1 Octodon degus
AGAGGATGCTACACATTAGAATATGCTCTGCATTCTCATTAAATACCATATACTAAAAGATATGAATTTTTCTAAATTACATAGTATAAGAATATATTTTTTCCCATTTTCATTTTTCCCATTAAATTCTCCTTCAATTCTACTGATTTATTATCAGTCAATAGGATTAATTGGATGGACATTTAAGTGATTATTATTTTGATTTTATTCTTAAAATTTGCCTCTTTGTGAATACTATCAAGATGTAACTTTAGTATAATACTTGGTTTCAAATTTTGATGGAATCTCATTTTAATAATAATCTTATAATGCCTATATTTTCTAGGCTTAAAACCCAGGACAATAAGAAAAGGAAAGACAGTTTCTTTTTTTTTTCTAGTACTAGAGATTGAAACAAGGGAATATTGCACTACATCCACTTCTCTTTGCACTTTTCTTTTGAGACAAGGTCTTGCAGAGTTTGCCAGGCTGGCCTTGAACTCACCATACTTATGCCTCAGCTTCTTAGAGTAGCTGGGGTTACAGGCTTGTTCCAATATGTCCAGAGACAGTTTCACTCTTTAGTGAAATTATAATACATCTCAAGACTTGCACACAAGTAAGAAAAACAACTATAACACAGGAGTGAAGTGAAAAGACTGAAAGACAATGATCAGAAAAGCCAAATGAGACACCTTTTTATGTGTTTATGTAGTGTCTTTCTGCAGAAAACTAACAAGCCTGTACCACAGCAGTGTTCAATGGACAACAAGAGCTTTCTTAGCTCACCAAGGGCACAGATTCTAAAAAGAAAAAGAAACTAACATTTATGCAAGAAATGGTCTGATTATGAGGTAATTTCAAAAACAGAAACCCACAATGTGAGCATGTGATAGGTGCCGATCCTTGTTGATCAGGAAGAAATGAAGGCTAGAAATTTGCAATCACAGCAGGAAAACAATTTGTAAAACTCCTTGAAAGCCGTTTCCAAGATCTTTTCAATGAATTGTCTTATTTTAAGCTATTTCAAGAAGAATTTAACTCACTTAAATGAGACCAGTAAATAAAACGATAAAGATAACTTTCCTTCACAAAAATCTACCAATGAAATAAAAGAACAAGAAAAGTATCAGACTAGTGGAAATTAGAAAAAAATAAGCAGAAGAGATAAAAACTGTCACCAAATTTTTTCTATAAGTTAAGGAACATTAATAAAGAAATGATCACTAGATCAATAGCAGAGGGTTAAAGAGACATCAGTATTCTCATGTTCACTGTACCTCTATTTACAGTAGTAAGAAATGAATTCTACTGCAGTATACAAGTGATGAGTGGATAAAGAAATGAGGTTCATACACATTGTGGAATGGAATGCAGTCATAAAATAGAAACAAAATCTGGTAGCTTGAAAAACATGGATAGAAGTGGAGATTGTGAAGTTAAATAAGTCAGCCACAGCTAAGCAAGTACCACATGACTTTACTCCTGTAGAGTCTAAAACATACCATAGAAGTTGAGGGTAGAAAGGTTTATCAGAACTCAGCGAGAGTGGGATGTGGGAATGGAGCAAAAGTGATCTGTAAGTACTAAATTACTATTGCATAGGATCAAGTTCTGCATGCTGTGATATACTAGGGCATTTATAGAGAACAAGGAAATGTACTATGTCAAAAACCTTGATGAAAAGATTTTGAAAGTTCTGAAGAAATGATGAGTGTTTGAAGAAGTCAATATGTTTACCCCAATTTAAACATTACACAATGTACAGCAAAACATCATATTATCCCAAGAATATGTAGCATTTAATATTTTTATATGTCAGTTGAAAGGAAATATAATTTAAATTAAAAATAAAATAGAATTAAGAAGAATAAAAAGCAGGGTAATAGAAGAAGTAAAATGAAACAAATGTGAAGAAAGCAAGAAAAATCAATCTAATTTTAAAAAAGGACACACTATCTGAAAAGGCACTTTAAGAAACAGGGGATCTAGATTTTACTATATATGAATGTGAAATATATTAAGTGTAATATATTAAGTATATATATTCAAACATAATCAGAAAAATTAAGGCAACTTGAATGAAATAAAATAATCTTCAGAGATAAAATTATGTACAAGTGGCAATTGAATACAATTGTTAGACTTCTTTGAGAGAACCAGTATACTATATCAAAAAATTTTGAACATATATATGCTCTAATATAAGGGCTGTTTAACAATATTTTTAATTAACTTTATTTTGTTTATCATTTTATTTTATTTTATTTATTTTTTATTTTTTTTTTTTTGTGGTACTGGGGATTGAACTCAGGACCTTGTGCTTGCCAGGCAAGCGCTTATTCTACTGAGCTATCTCCGCAGCCCTATCATTTTAGTTTGTTAGTACATGTTGTGGTATATAGTTTCACATTCCTTGTGGGAAGTTGATATATATAAACATAACACATCTTAATGCCTTTATCATCTCTTCCTTTCCTCCTATTCTCTCTCCCTCACACTTCAACCTTTCATTGATTTCACTCCCTTTTTTGGTGCATGTCTGTAATAAGTAATATTTACATCCTGATATGGTTTGTGTCTAGTTCTCCCCTCAAAGCCTCATATGGTCATGGGGTGAGCATCTAGAGTTTGATTAACTCATGATCAAGTGATGGGATTATGGATGGAAGTGCTGCTGGGATTCTGGGTGTGAGTGCTACACTCATCCTACATCAGATAGCCTGAATGCAATATAAGGAAGGGAGGAAGAGAGGCACTGCTCCGCTCCTTTCTCTTTCTTTCTTTCTTTCTTTCTTTCTTTCTTTCTTTCTTTCTTTCTTTCTTTCTTTCTTTCTTTCTTTCTTTCTTTCTTTCTTTCTCTTTTTTTTTGTGGTCCCAGGGATTGAACTCAAGACCTTGCTCTTGCCAGGCAAATGCTTATTCTACTGAGCTATCTCCCCAGCTCAGCCTTTCCTTTCTTAATTCTGAGTGTCAGATATTTTGTCCCAGCAGTGAGAGAAAAGTACCTGAGACAATCCTTGTGTGAAGTTAATAATGTTTCACTCCCTTTAAGCTAGGTACAGCCTTATCATTTGCTTTGACCAACAAATTGTGAGCAAAGGCAAAATGTGTCTACATTTCCACATCAGTACCTTTAAGGCACAGTGCCATCTCCCCTGCCACGACCAGTCTCTTAAAGGTAAAGAAAACTCTACCATCCTAGATTCCTGGGTGAGTACCACACCTATTCTTGAAAAAGACACAGGAAGGTGAAGAATGGATGAAAAACAAATATTCACTGCTTTAAACTACTTATATTGAGCAGCTTAAGCTAGTGCTCTCTAATGACAATATCTTATGTATGTCCCAAGGACGTATGTGCTTGCAGCCTGGCCTTCACTATAGCAACGTAGTGAAACCTTTAAGAGGTGCAGCTGAATGGGAGGTGCTTAGAATATTCAGGGCACTGCCCTTGGAAGGGATCAATGTAGTTTCCACAGAACTCCAATTAAAGAGAGCAGGTCCGATCCTCCCCACTCTCTAGTTCTCTGTCTTCCCTGTGATCATATTGTCTTTCATGTTCATTCATGCTGATTCCATCTACCAAAGGCCTGTAGATTTGGTTCACCTGACACTGGTCTTTGAGTTTCCATAATTGTGAGTTAAATAAACCTCCTTTTTATAGTTTACGTTATCTCAGGCATTTTATTCTAGCAATGGTAAGTGAACCAATACATTTAGTTTATTCTACATGGATTCATGGACCGGATTCTCTTTCTGATTATATGGCCTGGAATAATAAACATTTTTGTGAGATATATCCTTTTGATGTCTGGCAAAGCCAAGAGATCTTTTCTCACAAGAACCTAAGAACTTTTAAGTATATAACATAAAAAATATATATATTTACAGAGGAAAATAGTTGTATCAGGACTCAGTTACCAAATATTAAAATTTTGGGGTTTATTTGTGATATAGCAATAATTGTATATCTTTTATAATATCTAAATAATGACTAATACTAGGTCTAATAACTACCATAATTTTGTAATAGTGATTAGTACAAATGATAATTCAAGATATCTACCACCTTATTATGATATAAAATATTTTTTACTTTATCAGTTTCTTGGTTACTTTCTTTGCTGGAACAAAATACATGACATCCCAAATTAAGGAAGGAAAGGTTTACTTAGCTCATAGTTTGTGGAGTGTTCACACACAGCTGGCTTCAAGACAAGAGTGGCACATGTCTCTTCAAGACAAGAGTTCTCTACATGGCAGAGAACAGCAGTTCATGAAGGTGGAAAACAGCAAAACAGCAAGAGCAAAAGTGCAGAGCAGAGGCAGTGGCAGCGCAGAACAAAACTTCTCTTTTTTTCCTTATATTGCCTTCAGGCTATCTGCCCCAGGACAAGTGTAGCACTCACACCCATAGTCCCAGCCTTGGATCATGAATTGATCACATACTCTAGAAGTTTGTTGAATGACTACATGAGGCCTTGAGGGGACAACTAGACACAAACCATAACATTCCTCCCTCATCCACCAAAGACTCATGTAGTCATGGGGTGGACTTCTAAAGTTTGTGATTAATTCATGATCCAATGTAGGAATTCTGGGTGTAAGTGCTACACTTTCCCTGGGCAGATAGTCTGAATATGATATAAGGAAGGGAGACAGTCTTGCCTCTGTGCTGCCACTGCCACTGTTCCTACCCTTTGGTTGTGGGTGGTTTTCTACCACCATGAACAAATGCCCTCTGCTATATGCCACTGTACCTTGGAGTTAGTGGAATATCGACTAAAACCTCCACAAACTCTGAGCTATATAAACCTTTCCTTCTTTAATTTGGGTGTCAAGTATTTTGTCCCAGCAACAAGAGAGTAGTAACTGAGACAAAATTTGGTACTGAGAAGTGGAGTTGCTGCTGTGACTGTACCTGACCATGCGGTTGAAGAGCCTTTAAGAATGGCTTATGGGAAGAGATAGGAAGAATTTGGAGATGCCACCTGAGAGAGAAGTGCTGGAACTGTTTTGGATGTTCTGTAGGGGAGATTCTGGTCAGAGCTCAGAAGACCAGAATATCGGTATAAATCCTGGCTGTGCAGACCAAGGTAGAGGGTTTTCTTCTGGCAAGAAGGACTGCATTGGTTATTGGACTCCAAATGATGTGTATTATGTCTCGGCAAAAAGTTCGTCTGCATTTTGCTCTTGTCCAAAGACATTGTCTGAGACTAAGATTAAGTGTGGTGGACTGATTAATGTGGCAAAAGAAATTTCAAGACATTTGAATGCGGTGGTAGCATGGCTATTGTTGGGAGCTTTTAGTCAGATGTAGGTTGAGAATCAAGAGCAAAAAACTCAGAAGGATGATTTAAAATGTGACTTTGGCCAGAAAGGAAGCTTTATTAAGCTGTAGACTTCAAAGATTGACCTGAAAAGAAGAATAGAAAAGATGGCCTGGGACATCACAAGAAGCAGCAAATCCCTACCCTTTGTAGCCTTAAAACTGCAAAAGTGAAATACTTTGCTTTGAGGAGAAAATTGCAGAGTGCCGTGTAAAAGGATATCAGCAGCTGTGAGTGAGAAGCCAAAAGTGCAATGGATACTCCAGAAGTTTGGAAAAGCCCAGAACATGGATCATTTAAGAAAAACTGCAAGAAGAAAGCAAGGCAGGCTTAAGAGAGAAGCCAGGGGAGTACAACCACCAGAAATTTCATAGAGGCACTACCATGTAAGGCCTTTGGAGCTTAGAATTTATCACAGATCGCTTTGGATGTTACACATGGAACTAGAGGACTTAATGTTTGCTCTGCTAGATTTTGGACTTGCTTTGA
>NW_004524647.1:4351902-4374212 GCF_000260255.1 Octodon degus
GAGGGGGTGGGAGAGGGTCCTGCCTATGCTGCGCCTGGGCTGGGACTGGTCCCGCCAGCGCAGGGTAGCAGGAAGCTCTCCACACACTCACGGGATCTGGTCTAGGACTGGGTCTGGGGGTTCCTGGAAGTCAGCAGAAATTCCTACTCGGCGGGAGGGTTGGGGGGCGGCCCGAGGGGACGGGAGAGGGTCTGGCCCAAGCTGCGCCCGGGCTGGGACTGGTCCCGCCGGCGCAGGGTAGCAGGAAGCTCTCCACACACTCACCGGACCTGGGCTAGTACTGGGTCTGTCTATAACTTTTGGAATGGTAATATTTTTCTTGTGACATTGAATGTTGGAAATGTTTAACTTTTCTTTTGTACAGGGGCTCATAGTTAAGAGTTGCCTCAGGTCTTGAAGAAGATTTGGAGTTGGATTTTCAGTCATGCTGAAAGTGTTAGCACTTTAGCAACCCTTGGAGATGGACTAAGATGCCTTTTGCATAAAGGGATGTACGTGAGTCTTTTGGGAGCCAGGGGCAGAATGTTATGGTTTCTGTCTAGTTGTGTCCCCAAAGCCTCATGCAGTCATTGGGGCAACCTTCTAGAGTTTGTGATTAATTCACTATCCAATTCTGGGATTATACATGTGAGTGTTGCTGAGATTATGGGGGTGACTGCTACACCCATGGATTGCCTGGATAAGGAGGGAGAGAAGCTTGCTCTCTGCTCCTCTACTGCCGCTGCTGCCTCTGCTTCTCCACCATTGCTCCTACATTTTGGCTCTTGCTGTCTTGCTGTTTTCCACCACCATGAACTGCTGCCTCTGTCTTCTGCCACTTTGCCTTGAAGTCAGCAGAGTATGGACTTCAACCTCCACAAACTATAACCTATATAATCCTCTGCTTACTTAATTTTTGGTAACAGGTATTTTTGTACTAGCAATAAGAGAAAATTAACCAAGACCATCAGTGACACAATGCAAAGCTATCTGTGACAAAATTGGAAGAAGAGGTGTTTCTTTGTTGTCTAAATGTGCAATGAAAAAACTGCTTTGTTTTAGTTTGAAGTTGTTGAAAATAAATATACAAACTTTTTATTCAAATTCACATCCTGTGAATTCTATGAATTCCAAGTTCTAAAGTATTGTGTCTAGGGAGGGATGCATAAACACATCAGGGTACACTTTATAACACTGTCTGCAATAATAAACTGGAAAAGCTACTAATCCAAATAAAAGAAAATAAATAAGCTGAATATATTCATATAATTAAATATAAATTTAAGTAACAAAATTACCAGTTCTCATTTTTGTTCTGCCAAACTACACAAAGCTGAATATACACACCACATGAGTACGCCCATATACAACTATAAATATAGTCAGAGTTAAATTACAATATTTAGCTTGACTACATATGTACTAAAATTATGAAGAAATGCAAAGAATAATTACTACAAAAATCATCATGATTAGATTAAAGGAAGAGGAATGACATTAAAATTGGAAAGGATCCAGTATGACATCTCCGGGTTACTACAAATGTTCTATATTGATTTGAGTGGTGGTGACATAAGATTAAATTGCATAATGATTTATAGAGCTCTACATTTATATTTCATACTCTTTTCACCTTTGGAAGTGTTATGTTTTATACTTAAATGTTTTTAAGTAGAAAAAATGCATAAGACAGTTGGCCAAATAGCTCAGTGAAGTAGCTCCTGCAAGCAGCAGCAGGGATGGAGGGTTCGCTCTCTGGGCCAGCCGTGCCTGCCCCACCCCTGGAGCATGCTGAGATGGCAATTGAGAGTGGGCATGGTGGTGCGTGTCTGTAATCCCAGCTCTTGGAGGATCACTACAAGTTTGATCTACACAGTGAGACCCTGAATACCCTGGAGACCATTCCCTTGTTCATTAACATTAGAATAAAGAAATGAAACTATACTTAAATTATCCTAAACTAGGAATAGCAATGGGGAAATTAACATATAAATGGAAAAAACCAAAGAATTATTAGTGGCTAGTTCATTTATTTTTATATTAATGAATTTGAGAGCTTGAAAGAGATGATTGTTAGGTTCAATCCCTGGTACTGCATGCCATGCCAGCCCCGACCCCAGGTGCATTTTGCCAGCATCTGAGTCCAGGTCTGGTGGTGTATGTCTGTAATCCAAGAACTGGGGAGACTGAAAGCAGGAGGATCACTATGAGTCCAAGCTGCATAGTGAGACCCTATACCAAATACATGAATAAATAATTTTTAAAAGAGATGAATGTTAGAGAAAAATACATTCCTGAAACTATCACCACTAGAGATAGACAATTTGAAAAAGTTCATTATAGTAGAAAAATAGAATGATCAAAAATTACTTCCTATGAAGGCATAGATAATTTTGGGGAAAATTGTTCTATACTCTTAAGAAATAATAAATCAACAAGATGGCAGAGCATCAAGTGCCCATACCTTGACTCCTCCGGAACAAGGTATGTGAGGTCAGAGAACTGTACCTTAGAGAAGGACCAAAGTGAGGGCAAAAATACATGGGAACAATGAGAGAATGAACAGGGGAGAGGAAAATTGGATGAAGTGATGCAGAAAAGATATCACTTCCTTGCTCAAAGAGCTGCACCAGGACTGGGAGATTCTTTTGCAGCTAGAGGCAGTGAGAAAACCACGAGTACTTGATTCTGAGCAACCTTCCAGTTGTAACAGGTGATGAGTAACTGGGGTACGAGCTCCCTAGGACATGGTTATGCACAACAGCAAGGATTTGGAAAGCATTGTGGGGAAGGTCTGCCTGCTGAATTTCAATGTCAGATAATTCATAGTATCAAGTTCCAGAGTTAATATGAAAAAAAAGGTCACTGGAGACTGGAGTCAGTTGGAGAACAGAATGGAGAGGACTGGTTATCAGAGACCTGGGTCCTGCAGTGAGACATCAGATTCATCCTATGTTACACCAGGGTTGAGAATCACATTGGTGTTGTGTGCCCATTGCTAAAGGGAGACCTCAAACAGAGGCATGTAGTGTTTTATTTCTCAAGTAGCCTTGATAAATACCACTGAAATGGATTGACCTGCTATTATTGTGTTTTAATTAATTGCACAGGAATCATTCTGACTCAGTGGACAATTTAATGCCAGTGAATTTGTCTGTTTAATACACTATGACTCCCAGGGACAGAAGCAGCAAGAGTTCCTAATGGAAGAACTCGCATTGTATCAAACTCCACAAAAATGCCTGTACTCTGTCAGAAAGAGGTCCTGAGACTGAATAAACCCGAGTTTTATAGTAGAAGAATCAGGAATAACTGAGGACTCTATGGCAAAGAAGCTACTTGGGAATCATGCATGCAACAACTCATTGGAATATCTAGTTTTCCTATCAGAGATACTTTATTGTTTTAAGTTTTTGTGTTTTTACTTAGTAATATGAGGTTATATTCTTTTATTGTTTGATGTGAATATTAGGTCCTATTGTTGGTCAGTCTATACAATTTATTTGGAGAAATTATTTCATAATTAAATTGTGGTTAGGGCTTATCCAAGGCCTAGTATCTTTCCATGTGAGACAGCTAAATTATCCAGAAATATAATTCTTTTAGATTCTAGTCCCAGTTGAAGCTTCATTGGTCCCATGATGCTATGATGCTCCAAGGCAAGATTACATCAACTGAAGACATTGCAAAACCTGATCAATAGGGCAGTTTTGTTTCTCAATAAAATTATTAAAGATTTTTAAAAGAAAGAATTGCTTTACTTGAAGCCCAGAGGATGAGGGGCTTAACTTGTAGACCCTCTTGGACTTCACTTGTGCAGAGGTGATTCTTTGTCATCAAAGTTGGTCTTTGTCATTGAAAATCATCATCAGAATATGCCTGGGACTGGTCTGTATTGGACTATTTTGCTGAATTCATGCACCTACACTATTTAAATGGCAAGGGAATACCCATCTCTGACAAAACTAAACAATAAAAAAGGAATACAAATGAAAGCCCATTTTGTATCTGTATATACAAAATAGTTACGATAGATATATAGCTGCTTTCTCTTAATTCAATGAGAAGAAAGATTTGTGATAATACTGTTTGGATGAGATATCATGTCTGTATCTTGTACTATGAATAACCACTATGAAGACAACAATATGCAATGCATTGATTTGAAACTGTCCTACTAATCGGTTTTGAAAATGTCTCATTGCTATTTGTTTCTCAATAAAATTAATAAAAAAACCCCTGAAGAATCTTGAGATCCAAGTAGTAATTAAAAAAATAGATTTAGCGTGGGGAAAAGCACAAACTTCTTATTAACCTGCTGCAAACCGGGTAATATAGCAATACCAGATTTTAAGCTATGCTACCAACCAAAAATGATAAAAACAGCACAATATTGGAACAAAAATGGACATGTTGGTCAATGTGACAGTACTGATAATACAGAAATGACTCCAGACGTATTTAACTATTTGATCTTTGACAAAGGATCCAAAAACTTTTGTTAGGATAAAAATAACCTGTTCAATAAATGATGCTGAGAAAATTATTTGCAGAAGAATGAAATTTGACCCTTATTTCCTACCATATGCTAAATCAAATTGATAAGAGAGCTAAATATTAAATCAGAAACATTAAGCCTACTGCAAGATAAACTAGGCAAAACACTCCAGAAATAAGTGTAGGAAAAGATTTTGTAAACAGAGTCTCAATTGCACTAGAAATAACTGCAAGGATCAACAAATGGGATTACATCAGGATAAAAAGCTTCTATACAGCAGAGGAATCAATCAATAGAAGGAAGAGGCAACCTGTAAAATGAGAAAAAATTTGACAGGTATTGCTCAGAAAGAATATACTAAGAATTTAAAGAAACTAAGCCACCTAAAATTAAAGATCCAGCTGAGAACTGAGCAAGAGAAACAAACAGACATTTTGAGGAGGAAGAAATACAAATGGTCAACAAATACATGAAAAAATATATTTTAGTTAGTTCTTTTTTATTATATTCTATTTTGTAAGTACATGTTTTCAATTAAGGAAGTTTACAAGCATCTCAGGAAGTAGCAACATGTACATATTACAGCTTGTTTTTCTAATTCCCTTCCCATCCGCTCCCCAGCTCAGGTTTTCCTATTTTCTTTCTGAACTTGTTCATATTATTTGTCTTAAAACAACGCTAAGATTACATCTTACTCTAGAAAGAATGGCAGTCATTACGAAATCAAACAATAAATGCTGTTGTGTGTATGGCAGGAAAGGAAGCCTCCTGCATTTTGGTGGGAATTCAAGTTAGTATAGCCATTATGGAAATCAATAGGGGTATTTTTTTTAAAGAGTTGAAATTAGAAACTCCTTATGACCCTTCCAACTCCCATGAGTACCAATATTTATAGCAGTGCAATTCAAAATAGTTAAGTCCTGGAAACACCTTGTATATCCATCAACAGATGGTTGGATAAAGAAATGTGAAGTCTAGATATAATGAAATACTATTTGGCTATAAAACATGACAGACACATTTGTAGCAAAATGAATACACTTGGAAATATGTTGTATGAAACAAATCAGACACAATTTAAATACTATGTTGTATTTCTCATCTGAGTGAGGCAAAGTACAAATAAAGAAAATGATAAAAGATGAATTGAAAGGGATAAGGGAATGGGTCTCATGGAATAGGAAAGTGGTACAAAGGAACAAGGACAAAAGGTGAGGACCAGGGGAAAGGATAATCAGAGGAATAAAGATATGCCATGCCTAATAACCCCAATCAATATAGACATTGTATGCCATAAAATGAGCTAAGGCAAATAGTATCAACAAGTGGGAAAAAGAAATAGGAAAATCAGAGCTGGGGAGGGGATGGGAAAGGAATTAGAAAAAAATAACTGTAACATGTACATGTAACTACTCCCTGAGATGCTTGTAAACTGCCTAAATTGAAAACATTTACTTAAAAAATGGAATGTAATCAAAAGAAATAGCTATAATAACCAAATAATTAATGCCTAATTTAAACATATAGTGAATATTTAACTATTTTAGATATCTTAGTATAAAAATAAAGATGTCAAATGATTTTATGAAGCATATATACATTGTTTGAAGTCTTCCCAAGATAGAATGCACACACACAAACAAAACAAAACAAAACAAAACAAAACAAAACAAAACAAAACAAAACAAAACTTAAGGTCCAGGATGTAGTTCAGTGATAAAGCATCTGCCTAACATCTACTTGGCAAGTGCAAGAGTGTGAGTTTGATCCCTAGCATCAAGAAGAAAAAAGAAAAAAGCACCCTTAAAGACTAAAGTTTGTTATAAATATCATACTCATGTCTTAAGTTGAGGAAAGATATTCTAGCATGCTTGTTTTGTCTGATGCTTTGGGAGGAATCGGAATTGATGAGGTGCAGAGCCTAAAATTACAACAGGAGACCAAGATAGAAAAGTGACTTTGCTACCCAAATTAAGGAAGTTATAGCAAAGACCATAATTGACAGCTTGTTGTTACTGATGCTCAAAGGAAGCACTTCCATGTTTTTTTTTTTTTTTTTTTTTTTTTTTTTTTTTGTGTGTGTGTATAACAGGGCAACTTGGAAACGCTGCCTTTTGAGTTGGATAGTAAAGAATCCTGGCTAACAGCCTCAGTTCCACCTTTGTTCTATGTAAGTCCAGACCACTACTGACATTCAGTTATTGTAAGTTTCCCCATTGTTTATCCCTGTGTTTATGCTCATTTTAATTTAATTTGATTTTTATTAGCCCATGTTTGCAGTGCATAACACTCCTTGTGTGGAGTTGGCCCAAGAACATAAGACACTAGTTTTTTTATTCAACCCATTTCTTTCTCTCTCCCTCCATTCATTTCTTGAGCCCCTTCACATTTAAGAAAGATTTGTCTTGCTACTCCCCATTATCCATCTTTTATTTCATTCTTTCCTTATAATTGGGGTTTTCATATAAGACAAACCATGTGATATTTAAGCTTGTTTATCAAACTTGTTTCATTTAACATTATAGTCTCAAGGTGCATCCACTTTCCTACAAATGACTCAGTTTGTTTCTCTTTATGGCAGAGAGGTGCTCCATTGTGTGTAAACACCATACTTTCTGTCTTCATTCATCTATTGATGAACATGTAGGCTATTACCGAGATCTAGCTGTTATAAATTGTGTTGCTATAAGGGTATGTATACATCTCTGTAATATGATGTCTTTCAATATTTTAGGGAGGTACCTAAAAGAGGAACAGGTGGGGCAAACAGCATTTCTATATTTAGACTTTTGAAGAATCTCCATCTTGACTTCCATTGTGGTTGCAGCAGTTTGAATTACCAACAACAATTTAGAAGAGCTCATCTTTTACCTGCAGCCTTGCCAGTATTTGCTATTGTTTGATGTCCTGACAATATCCATTCATTCTGGGGTGATGTTATACTTTGTGTCTAGTTGTTCCCCCAAAGTCTCATCCAGTCATTGGGGTGGCTTCTAGAATTTGTAATTTATGATCCAGTGCGGAGATTATGGGTGTGAGCGCTACCCCTGTCCTGAGGCGAATGGCCTGAATACAATGTAGGGAGGGGAGAGAGGTTTGCTAGCTGCTGCAGCCTCTGCTCCTCCCTTTGCTCTTTGCTGTTTTCCACCACCATGAACTGTTGCCCTGTTCTATGTGCCACTCAGCCTTGGAGCCAGCAAAAGTATGAACTGAGACCTCCATTAATTGTAAGCTAAATGAACCTTTCCTTCCTTAATTTTGGGTATCGAGAATTTTGTCCCAGAAACAAGAGAAAAGTAACTGAGACAGGTGAAATGGAATCTCAGTGTTGTTTTAATTTTCATTTTTCTAATGGCAAGTGATGTGGAGCAGTTCTTCCTATATTTTTTCCCACTTAACTTCTGTGTCAATTCATTTCACTTGCTCATTTTTTATTAACTTTTTCTTTGTGCTGATGTAATTTTTTTGGTTTGTACATATTGTAGGCTTAAATTCTCTGTCCAAGGATACCTGGAAATGTTTTGCTTTTTAATTCTGTAAGTTTTTCTTTTCACTCTATTAGTTTTTTTATTTTGCTGTGCAGAAGCATTTTAATTTGATATGATCTGGTTTCTTGATTCTTGGTGTTCCATCTTTTGTAACCAGATTCTACTAAGAAAGACTTTCCTATCTCCCTCAACTTCAAATGTTTTACCTATTTTATTATCTAGCAGGTTAAATGTTTATGTTTTTACATTTATTTCTTTGATTCTCTTTGAATTTAGTTTGATACATGACAAGATATTTGGTTTTAGATTCAGTCTTCATGTAGATGACCAGTTTTCCCCAAACTATGCATTAAAGAAGTCCTTTCCTCCAGTGTATATTTTTGGGCCCTCTGTGAAAGATCAAATAGATGAATACATTTGGGATTGCTTTTGCATCTTATATTCTATTCAGGATTGATTTTGTTACCCTGAGTTTCTTCTGGTTCCACATGAATTTTCAGATTATTTTCTCCAGTTTTGTGAAGAATGCAGTTGATATTTTGAGTGGGTTTTAATTAGATTTGAGTATGAATTTTGAAAGTATGGCCATTTTGATTAAATATAATCCTGTAAAGAACACAGAATCATATTAGTTTATTCTTGGAGGAATTGATTGTCTTTTTATACAAATGCAATAGATTGCTAGCATGGCCATACTTGTTTGTAGTTTCTGCCGTCAGGAGGTAGAGTCTATTTTTTTTTTGAAGGTGGGGTGATGTATGATGTAGTTTGAGTAGTGGAATATGATAAAGATGGCATAGTCCTGGTTTTTAACCCTGAAATACCTGAGATACCTGAACTTTCCACTGGTTATTTTGGGGGCTTAGTGAAGTAAACAAGGCTGAAATATCTGCTTGAAGATAAGACTGTGGAGAAGGAATCAAGTCATCCTCACGATCACAGACAAGCCCCAGACTTGTGAGCCAAGCTTGGTCTGTGCCATAAATTTCCACCCTTTTATTTGTGGGTAGTAACTGCAGTTGGGCTTATATGAGCAGTTTCTATTAGGCTGTGGTCCACATGAAAGCTATGCATGTGAGTTAAAAATTCAATTATTACATCAATGAAGAGCAAAATTTAGAGCAAGATTTGTCTCTAAGGGCTTTATCTCTTTCCCGGTGAAGGAATACAGCTGAGCCCTATGAGGCCTGACATACTTCAATTCCAGCATTATCTGCTTTATCAGAATTCTCCAGTTCCTACTCACACTAGAATCTGTCACAACCTTTTGACATAACAGAAAATAATTTTTACTAATAATTTATACCTTGGAGTTTATATTATTTTATTTTGTTTTGATTATCATATTTGTTCATATACCAGCAATTCTCATTCACTGTACAAAAGTTTTCAGATATAAAAATATCATCTATAGTCCAGTAATCAGATATAGACAATATTAATAGTTTTAAAAGTTCAGCCTGATTTCTAATGATAAATGTGTGAAAATAGGACACATTTTCTTGTCTTGTTTTTGTGACTATATATATATATTTTTTTTTTACATAATAACCTATAAATGCTCATACTTTATTTAACTTTCCACCTTTAGTTACATATCTGGACTATTTTGCTATGTTCCATCTTATCATGGTAATGTGACAGACAGAATTAAATCCCTGAAATTTGGGAAATAAACATTTTAAAAAGCAGAATACTGAGTAGAGCTTTAATTAGAATTTTACTCAAATTATGAAAAGTAGATTTATATGTTATATGCTTTATTTTTGAGCCCGTGTTAGGGTTAGTTTTCTAAATTTATATCTGAAATGGGATACCAAAAATTTAATCAACAGTGAAAGGATCTAGACCACCTACTGAATCTAATTACAGTGAGGGTTTCTAGAGCAATCTTTGGATGTACAGCTAGTAAAAGCTTGCAAAGATAACATTTCTCTAGTATATTCATTTATTGATCTCATTAGAAGAGGGCAAGAGAACAGACCATTTTTAAAACCTTTTTTTTGAATAAGCTATAGATGACAAGAGATCCAAAAACTTTGGTACACATTTTGAGATTCATAAAATGAGCATAATGATAAATAACCTCCTTTTTTATTTTGAGACAGGCAGCTGACTTTCACATTGGCTATAAGAGAAGAAGTATAAGTCCATAAGGAATGATAGAAGCAAGCATTATCCAGAAGGACCCTCCCAAAAACAAATCTGGGCATCTATAGCCCGAGTGATAAGAATGTATAGCACATGAGCTTCACACATTGTTGTAGATGATCTTTATCCATATTCTGCAGACATGTTAATCTGTTTTAATTTTTCCTGACTCCAAAGACTTTTTTTCTACCTCACACACAAGATTAGTCAAAAATTTTGAAATCTTAAGTCAGGCATGACTGAAAATACATGTACTCATCTCTTTCCTTGCCTGTGTTTTTCATTAGCACCATTGTGGACAAGATCAATGTGTTATTTTGCAATGATTGTACAGAGAACACAGGGATAATAATAATCATTATTATTTGCTATGCACCAGGCATTATGCTACACAATTTACATATACAAGTTAATTACTTAAACTCTTTTTCTCCTTGTAGATTGCCTCTCCTTTCTTGGTTATCAGTGGGCAACCAGAATTCTATTCTCTGCTTCAGAGTTTTCTGAATGCTGAAAAATAGATATTGTGGGTGCCACTATCTTTTTTAAATGACTCCACAGGGAAGCATGTACTTGGTCATTTAAGTAGTCATAAGCTAAAAGTAATCATTTAAGTAGTCATTTAAGCTAAAAAAGGGGGGAGAGACCATTGTATAACACCCCCAGCCAGAAATTTCTGAAGATGTTAGAAGTGTGGGATAGTAGAATGTGAGATGTTTACATTTAGTACCAGAAAAGCCCCTGCCACAGACATATGAGTTGGTCACTCAGGATGAGACAGAGGCACTCACAGAAGGCAAGGTCTTTACTGGGACAGTCTCTAATGTTCACCTAGAGGACAGTGTGCTCCAGATGTAGGAGCTCCTAAACATGCCAAAGAATCCTTCTCTGTATGTGAAACCAGAAATAGCAGAATAACGATCTGCAGACACCAGTATTTCTGTTTCAGGAGAAACCAGTGTCACACATGAGAAAATTCCTTGATTTCCTGGTATCACTATTTAATGAGCTAAATATTGTGTGATGAACTGAGGAAGCAGGCATCGCTAACAATTCACTGATCTTGAAAGAGCGAGGAACACAAAATAAATATACACTTGAGGCAGGTTCAGTAGGAGAAGTCACCAGATAACAACTGGCTATGAAGAAACATTTGAGCAGATAGGAAACCACTACATCTCTGAGTTTATATCGGAGAACTAGAGGAAGTAAGGGAATATCAAGAATGCTTAAAGAAATATGGAACTTAGGAATTGTACTGCATATGTACAATGATGTTCTGAGGTGATTTCAGGGAAACAGATGCAGTTCAAATTGGTGTAATGAGAGCGAACAGAAGCTGTCTTATGGTCCCAGATGACCATGGAAACAAAGCAACTTGATTGCACCTCTCTATAGGGAATATTTGACTCCGTGGTCTATGGATAGAAGTAGACTGAGAAATAACATTAAAGTTTTAAATTTTTAAAAGTTTCAGAGTGAAAACAAATGAATACAGAAATTTCATTTGGTATAATAGCCTTATTTCCATGCCTATCTAGACAGGATATCTTGAGAAATAATGGAGGGGATAAAATGGAGAGTGACTTAATAATTTCTTGTCACCAGAATAATTTGGACTACCCTGTTGCAAGCTTTTCAAATTTTCTTCCAAAATTTAGACACCATCTTTACCTTCACTAGACCTGTTTCATTTAAACTTTACACTGCTGAGTGTGGCTCCAGGTCTTGACCCTTTCTTTACTAAGAGGCAATATGATTTGTTATATTTTCTAGTCTTAATCAGTTTTTGTTGAGCTTTCAGGTGAGATGCTTAAAGTCTACTGAAAAGGTTTAACATCTGTCAGTGGACAATGCCTGTATACTCCTTGAGGGAAGAAGACACTTCTGGCCATCAATTGTGCCTGGCATAGAGCCCACTCAAGGGAATGCAAAGGGACCACTCAGTAAGTGAGTTGTGTCAAGCCAGACCAATAAAAAGACAGGGTTTGCTCAGTCACTTTAAAAGCACAGGTCATGTCTCTCAAAATGTTTAGTAAATTAGAGCACTTCTGTATTCTGGCAGATGGAGAGATCTCTTCACAAATATGGCTGCCATTTAAATGCATTGCTTTTTCTCATGAATTATAATAGGATGGGCTTTCTGTAAGGTAGTTTTTAGGATCTGAGAGGAATGAAGAGTTTTGTCAGGACAGCTTTTCCTCTAACAATAAGCTGTTTTAATCAGGTAATATTTTTTTCAAGGAAAATATGCTGAGCCTCACTGAACTAAATCATAGAAGAACTAGTAGCACTTTATTCCCATTCCACAAATTCTCTCCGAAACTTACATGAACAAATCATGTGTATACTCATCTAGTGATCTAAAAATAGAAGTAGTTAATGAAGCACACACCATAGACCCCCCTCATGGAGCACGCACAGTGGAGAACTTCCATCTTGAATTCCCAGCACTGTGTCCATGCCTCTATAGTTCTCTCCTTGCATTGTAGGTGGTGGCCTGGTTAGTTCATTCTCCCACATTAGTCCATGGGTTCCTTTAGAAAAAAATTAACATGGAAAGTTCCAAAAATTATCTGTGCTGATAAGCAATTGTTATGTGATCTCATTTAGCTTTCTTCACTCAATACTCTAAGAAGTAAACACTGACTATAACCATTTATTCAGTTCAGTGTGGAAAGAGCTTGGACAAGGCAGGCAGTAGAGCAGATTTGATCCTGCACCCATATAGAAACCTGTAGTTCTACGTAGAAGTAAGTGGATGCGGAGAAGGCCTGTACTAAGTTGGCTTTTATGACAGAGACAGTTAGAGTAGCTTTCATTGAGAAGGGGAGTGGAAAATCCCAGAAAATAGGCCTGTGTCTTTGATTTTTGGAAACAGTTTGAAAATCTGGAAGAGTTGTGTGTTGCTCTTTAACAGCACTTTGTGGCCTTTGTATAGGTATCAACATTGGAAAGTGATTGTGGGGACAGGTATGACTGAAGGGCAGGGCCCAAGGGAGCTGATAATCTGTGTAGGATGAGGATCAGAATGGGGCAGCCTGCAGTCTAATCTTCATAGGGAAGTCAGTGAAGGCAAAAGAGGCTTGGAAGGACAGGCAGTAAGTGAAAGATTCTAAAAATGATTGATGCAGTGAACTTGAACAAATCTTAAGCGCTGAGTGATGGAGTGAGTTGTCCGCAGTGTCATATTTCAAAATTGTAAGAAGTTTTTTTCTTTCCTTTTTATTTTATTGGCACATTTTAGGTATACATACTGAAAACATTCACCATAGGACGTTTGTACCTGTATAAGATCTATCTTTATTCTTCCTTTTTCCCTTCCCTCTCCACTCCTTTCAACTGCTCTTCCATTCTTTATTTACAGAAGCATTGTTCCTATTTTTATTTTATTTTTTATTGTCCCCTATATTTCCTTAAGCACCCATTCCCCTTCTCCTTTGAAAATATTTTATGTATTTTTCAATATGTATTATATATTTTGGTCCTATTTACACTTTAAGCTTTTCATACCAGAGACACAGTGCAGTATTTACACATGTGTGTCCAATTTATTTCACTTAAGAAAATGGTATTCAGGTACATTCATTTTTCTAGAAATGTTTCAAGCTTATCTTTTTTGGTGGCAGAGTAGTACTCCATTGTAGAAAAAAATTGGGTTTTGTTCATAAAGTCTTTGCCTACATCAATGTATTCAAGAGTTCTACCTATTTTACCTTCCAGAAGATTTAGTGTTTCTGTTTTAATATGTAGATCTTTGATTTATTTCTACTATAGTGCACGGAGAAATATATGAGTTTAGTTTTAATCTTTACCATTTGGAAAAACACTTTTTCTGCATCATTTATTAAAGAAGCTATATGTTGAGAGCAGGACCCCGGCCGCAAGATGGCGGCGCCCAGCGAGGCGGCCGCGGCTTCCTCCTGCGCAGGGGGCGGCGGCGGCGGCGGCGGCGGGGGCTCTTCGGGGCCTGGCTGGATGAGCGTTTGGAGGCGCTGGGAGTGGACCGAGCCGTGTATGGCGCCTACATCCTCGGCGTCCTGCAAGAGGAGGAAGAGGAAGAGAAGCTGGACGCTCTGCGGTGCATCCTCTGTGCTTTCCTGGAAGAAGACTCCCTCCTTACCATCTGCAAGGAGATTGTCGGGCGGTGGTCGGAATCTCAGAATGCTGTTCCCAAAGTGAAGAAAGAAGATGAGGTCCAGGCCATCGCCACACTGATTGAGAAGCAGGCACAGATCGTGGTGAAGCCTCGGGTGGTGACGGAGGAGCAGCGGCAGAGGAAGGCAGCCCTGCTGGCACAGTATGCGCACGTGACTGACGAGGGGGATGAACCAGATGAAAATGATGATTCAGGCGCTGGGATGAACACCGGTTCTGACAAATCTCTGTTCCGAAACACCAACTTGGAAGACGTCCTCAGCGCTCGGAGGCCGGAGCGAGACTCACTTCGGGATGAGTCCCAAAGGAAGAAGGAACAGGACAAGCTACAGAGAGAGAGGGACAGACTAGCCAAGCAGGAGCGCAAGGAAAAGGAGAGGAAACGGACCCAGAGGGGGGAGCGGAAGCGGTAACCTTGGGCTGCACTGCACTCCCGCTGGGGGACCTCAAGCTGTGCTGGGTATGCCTGCGCGGACTGAGCACCTCAGCGAAAGCCTTCTGCTTTTGTTTATGGGGTTAAAAGGAAAATCACAATCATTCTAATTAGGACAGGTGCATTCAGTGGTCTGGGCAGTCACATTACAGGTGATGTTCTCTACCAGGGGCCTGGAATGGGGCAGCTTTTATATTTTAATACTCAAGTCCCAGGCTTCTTTAGCTCCTTTTAAAAAAGAAACTTTTGGATGAAGTACAGGATTCAGGAAGTTGAGTCAGGTTCGTCCTGAAGGAGCAGAACCAGGACCCCACTCACCCGACTCTTGGTGCACAGCAGCAGGGAGAGCAGGCTGCTCTGGAGGGGACGCTCACCCCAAATGTAGCAGTTTCCAGCTGAGCTAGAAAGGCTGCTGAATCCAGAGTTTATAGGCTATGGCAGCAAACTAGAAAGGACAAACTATTTGGTGAGGGAATGTTATAAAGACCTGAGAATGTTTTTAAAGAAACTTTCAGCTTGAGCAGGGGAGATAACTCGGCAGCACAAGTGCCTGCCTGGCAAGCGCAAGGTCCTGAGTTGATCCCTGGTACCAAAAAAAAAAAAAAAAAGTCAGTGTACAAGAGAAAACAGTCTCTTTAAATAGGTAGTTAAACATTTTTCATCTAGGCAGTGACTTTAGGAAAAGTTGGTATTGCGTGCAAGGATGTCATTGTTAACTAGATTAATTTTTATAATCATGGATCTCCTTGAATGCAGGTGGATTTTAATCTTGATTGTCCTAAATCATGACTTTTATGACCACCAGTTCCTGGTTTAAAGAAACTGGAGGAATTACCCTTGTAGGAGAAACCCTGGAACCCTTTGTGACATAGAGATTTCTAAGATTGTGGTGCTGAATGAGCCCGTCCAATGGGCCAGTGATGCTTGAGGCGAGAGAGTCCAAGGTCACAGGGCCTGGCTCCTGCAGGTCACAGTCATCACACACTTGTAACTGTGGCATTGCAAAAATAATCATCTTTTTTAAAAAAATAAACTTTATTTAAATCACAAAAAAAAAAAGAAGCTATATGTTTTCCAGTGAATGTGGTTGGTATCTTTGTAAAATATTAGGTGAAAGAATGTGTTTGGAGTTGTTTCTTCTTCTTCTTCTTCTTCTTCTTCTTCTTCTTCTTTTTTTCTTCTTCTCCTCCTCCTCCTCCTCCTCCTTCTCTTCAAAATTGTAAGAAGTTTTTTTCTTTCCTTTTTATTTTATTGGCACATTTTAGATATACATACTAAATTTACATACTGTATTTTAGTACAGAGACTACAGGGGCTTACTACATAGATCTGACTCATAGTGATTCTCCTGTTTTCAGCCTCCCAAGTGCTGGGATTATAGGTAAGCACCACCATGCTGTCTCATTCACCTTCTCAGTGCATCTCAGGGGCAGGGCTGGCACCACATGCTGGGGATCAAACCCTGGCCTCTGTGTTCTGCCTAAGCAGGCACTTTAGGCTGGTGAGCTATTTGGCCATCCCTGTTTCTGTGTCTTCTAATGTCTTTCATTGATGCTGGATCTATTTCTTTTGGCCAGAACCATACTGTTTTTATCATAGTAGCTTTGTACTATAATTTGAATTCATGGATTGTGATGCCCCCTGCCTTAACTCTGTTGTCCAATATTGCTTTTCCTATACTGTGTCTCTTCTAGCTCCAAATAAATTTAATTTTTTCTCTAATTCTGTGAAATTTTGATTGGGTTTGCATTAAATATGTATAATAATTTTGGAATTATGGCTATCACTGTACTGGTTCTTGCTACACAAGTGCAAAGGATATCATTTCATTTTTTGATATACTTTTGTAATCTTTTTCAGAGTACTGTAGTTTTCAATGTAAAGATCTTTTACTTACTTTCTTCAAGACTGATTTCTAGGTATTTCATTTTTGGGGTGCTATTGTAAAAGCTATTGTTTCCTTAATTTCTCTTTCATGAGTTTGTTAATTGTATACATGAATGCTATTGTTTTCTGAGTGCTGATTTTGTATCCAGATATGCTAGTGAATTTGGTTATGAAAATCAGAAGTCCTTTAGTGGCATTTCTGGAGTCTTCTATATAAAGTATTATGTCATCTATAAAAATTGATAATTTAGCTTTCCTATCTGTGATTCCTTTATTTTTTCTCTTTTCTAATTACTCTGGATAATGTTTACAGAACTGTATTGAATAAGAGCAGTAACATTGGCTGTCCTTGTTTTTCCCCCCTGATTTTAGAGAGAAAGTTCACAGTTTTTGACAAGTTGGTTTGATGTCAGATGTTGGTTGGTCATAGATGAATTTTATCAGATTGAGATAAAGACTATATATTCAAATTTTTTGTAGAATTTTTTTTATCATGAATTTATTTTAGAGAAATGTGAAATGTTTTTTTTATGCATCTCTTAAGGTGATCATATGGTTTTTGTCCTTGGCTGTGTTAATATGGTGTATTATATTTATTCATTTGCTTATGTTAAGCCATCCCTGCATCCCTTGCATTGATTTTGTATGGTCCCTTTGTATGGTGAGAAATCTTTCTTTTCAGGAGTGCTAACTTCAAACTTGTCTTCTATATCTGAGATTCTACCCTCACATTGGCTCATTGTGCTGCATATAGTTTTGGTGGAATTTCAGTGTTTATAGTTTCCCTAAACTCCTCTTCTTCTTTTTTAAAAATCTGTGTCTGCTTTAGAGTTACTGACTGGTCTTTCATTATGGTCATCTACTCTGTTTTTATTTGATAAATTATATATGATGTGACTTTCTTCTAGAGCCTCATTTATCTTTTGATACTTCTGCTGTTACCACCTCAGAGAGTCCAGGTGGGTGGCTTTAGAATTGTTTCACGTCACTGCCTGCTTGGTTTGCCTTTGGTGAGCTTTTCCATTTTAATGCTTAATTCCTGCATTAATCTTAGCAGCTTTGTTGCTGGTATTTAAAATCCTTAGGATAAGATTTCATCTAGTAGATATTTTCCAAGTGTAGCTGGAATTTGAGTTTTGAGTTTGTTTCAGGACCTCATTTCTTCTATTTATTGGGGATGTGAAGTTGCTGCCTTGTTGGTTCTTAGGTCTATGGTACTGGCTTACAGTATTGTTTATGACCCTTACACATTCTCTATCTTGGTATACCAATAATTATGATATGCCAGTAATTATATATGGTATGGTATACCAATAATTATGTCACCCTGTCTAAAGTACTGAAATCAGCAAAAACATCAGAATAAACAGCCTAGATAATGACAAACTATGGTAAAAATTAATTTGCCACCTTTAAGTGTATGGACTAGGTTTATGGTTAATCAATTAAATTTATAATGATCCAGAAAATTGTACACAGTAAATAAGCCCTCAATATGATGATTTTACTCTCAAAGTAGAAAATATGGAAGGAGGTATGGGGAAAACTAGAGACACAGAAAAAGAAGAACAGATTAGAAGCAAGGCTGAGGGATGAAAGAATGTTATTCAAACATTGGAAAGCTGATGAAAAAGAAAGGAAGGAAAGAGAGGAGGAAAAGATAAGATGACCAGAACAACAAAAACAAAAAGCTAAGCACCATGTTCACATTTATATAAAAATAAGACAAGAAAACAAACAAACAAACAAACAAACCCCCCCCCAAACCAAAAACAAGAAAAGACAAAACAAAACAAAAAAAGAAAAAAAATTAATCCCAGCAAGCAGTTGTAGCTTTACAGCAGGGTAGTGGATAATCCCAAAAACCTGCCTCTTTGGTGCAACCATAATTTAGGCTGGTTTCTGGTTGTAGGGCAGAAACTGATTTGCTCAGCCTGGAACACTTTGTGCGCTGCCTGCTGGCTTGATCTTGGCTCTCTGCCAGCTTGATCCCTGACCTCCTGATTCAATCTTGGCAGCCTCACCATGACACTGGCAGCCTCTAGATGGAGCCAGTGGTTGCCTTGAGATCTCAGATGCCCCTCTCCAACATGGCTACCAGATGATTGCCCTTTCCCGAGATGTCTGAACTCAAATAACTCACCAGCTGCTACAGTCCACTGTGTCTACCACTCCATTCCACTAGTGTGTTTCCCCATGGAGGCCTCTGGGGTCACCAGTAGTCACTGAGTCTGCAGGTTCAAGTCGCCCCTCCTGTGCAGTAAGTCTGGGCTCAAGGAGAAAACACCACCTGTCACTTACTTTTACTTCATTGAAGTCTCTGTATTCACTCTCCTCTGGACTTCAGTTCTAGCTTTAGTTATTTCCTGGGTCCTGGGGACACATTTCTCTCCTTCTTTTCTTCTTTGCATTGCTATATTCCAGTATTTGGACACCAAATTTCATAGAGGCTCTTTCTTTTCTGTTTGCAACTCTGCCATCTTCCTGAAAGTCTAAAATTGTAAGATTTTTTTAAATTTTATTTATTTGAGAGACAGAGAGAGAGAGACAGAGAGAGAGAGAGAGAGTGTGTGGTGTGTGTGTGTGGCCAGCTCAGCCCACCAGGGGGCGGGACTGGCTGGCATGTGGTGCTGGGGGATTGAACCGCGGTCCCTGATGCTTTGCCAAGCTTGTTCTAAGTAGGTGCTTTAGACCACTGAGCCATCTCTCCAGCCCCTAAAATTGTAAGATTGAATTGAGATGATGGAGGTTTTTTCTAGACTGTGGTTATAGTTGAGTATGGTTCAGGAAGGATAAGTGAAATTCAGTCATTCAATGAGTTGAGAAGTCAGGCTCTGGCATCTGTCCTTCAAATGAACATTGGAATCACTCTTGATGCTCTCTGGATATAGATGGACAAGTAACAAACAAGTGACAAACTCTTCATTAAATGAAAAAACTGATCAATAACTTATTCTGAAAAAAATAGGCATTGAATAAAATATCCTGAGTCTCAAGAAGAGAGCAGATAGTCTACATAAAATGGCATTAAAATATGTGATCACACTTCTCCTAACTTTAATGTAGTGACACATGAAGGAAATAGATAATGACATTCATAAACAGTTAAGTGACTTCGTGTAAGAAAGAAGAAAGCATGAACTAAGGAGGTACAATTGGAGGTAAAAAGAAAGAACATTCCTTAGAGATAATAATATAATATAGAGGCTGATTTTACATGTGGTTATATACAACTGGAAGTAAAGACAGCAATAGATGTTAACCAAGCATGACTATTTTTTGAGTTCAGGAACAGTGGAGAAGCAGACTAGAGTTGACACATCCTTTAAGTTTTAGTCAGGAAAAGTGAGTCAAAAGCTTTGCAGAAAGCACTCATGGAAGAATTAGAGTTTACGTGAATCTGACAGAACAGAGGGAGGGTGGTAAGAGAAGTTGTCACCAACCAGCCTGAAGAACTATCATGCATGAACCCCAGCTCACTAGAGTACCTGTGGGACTGGGATTATCAGTAGGGAGCTTTGTGAAGATGTCTTTGAAAGATGTGTGTCTATGGAAATAGTTGCCTCCATGGATCTAAAGTATAAGACATGAGGATAGGCTTGGGGCACTGTTGGTCTGTAAGGCCAGTGCTGGGAAGATGAGCTGGACACAGCATAGAAACACAGCAAGGGTGCACTGCAGCCTATTAGGTCCCACTCATGATCTTCCCTCACAGTATCTGACCAACGCTATCTTCTAAACTTGGTCCTGTCAGCTACTGACAATTAGATGTATGTGTTTGGAGCTTGGGGAAAAAACGTGCACTGGAAAAACTGATGGCACCATAAGTCCACATAAAACAACTGGAAGACCAATTACACAAGAGAGTTGGTCTGGTTTGCTGCTTCTTGCATAACTGACTAGCCTGATGCTGGGTCTTATGTTCCAAGCAGAATCATCCCATAATTTCACATGCAGCAAAACCTTGCTAAGGGAAAAGGCAGCAATGTAGGCAGTTTGAGTTTAGGCCAAATGCAACATTTGTAAATCTCCATTTATAAAGGCAAAACATTTGAAAACATGGCCTGATCACTTCCTAAAAATTCATGTTAAGGAAGGACCAGGGATATAGCCCAGTGGCATAAGCATCTGCCTGGCAGGTGCAAGGTCCTGAGTTCTATCGCTGGTACCAGCATAGATAAATAAAGTTTATGTTAAAGTATTTGAACTACAATTTTTTTGCCTGGCTAACTTATAAATATAAATATAAATATAATGTGCTTTCTTCCTATCAATAACATTCCTCTAATTCTTTATGACACTTAAATAATTTGAGTATAAAATAAAAACTCAGTATCTGTTATAATGTTTTTATAAGCTTTGAAATTTTTATTTAGGATATATTTTTAAATGATCAATTATATGATTGAGTCCTTAAGTTACTGGTCTCCTGAATGATTCTAAGTTGAATTTTTGTGTTTTCTATTATGCATTCTTTCATAACTTTTGTCAGATGCAGCCTTTGCAATTAAATTTATCTAGCTGGTTAAAAATATCATAAGTAGAGAACACCTTGAAATAAAAATAAAATAGGAAGCTTTTCCACTATAAATGCTCTTCTGGGCCTTATCTATCAAATTAAAACTATTTATGCTTAATCCCCTGGCATAGAATTTTTAAATCTAGTGCTATATTCTTGGAAATATGCTCTTGTCTCTTCAGCCTTCTACTTTCCCAAGAGAAGTTTCATGGAATACTCTAAAGTAACAGGAAAGTGTGAATGTGTTAGATTGTCTACAGAGTAACTCCAATTTACTTATTTCAAATATTCAGATTTAGTCTACACACTGTGCCAGTGGGATCGGCTTGTTCCAGCCCAGGTACAGCGTGGGTGAGACCCTATTACATCCTCTTGGGGTCCTCCAACACTCTGCAGACCCCCCCCCCACCTCCGAGTAGGAATTTCTGCCGCATTCCAGGAACACAAAGATCCAGTCCTACCCAGGATGGTGAGTGTGTGGGAGAGCTTAATGCTACCCTGTGCTGGTGGGACCTGCTGGTTCCAGCCCAGGTGCAGTGTGGGTGAGACCTTATTACACCCTGTTGGGACCCCCCCAACACTCTGCAGCATGTCCCCACCCTGCTCGCCCAGTGAGAATTTCTGGGGACCCCCCAGATCCAGTCCTAGTCCAGGCCTGGTGAGTGTGTGGGAGGGCTGTCTTTCCCCACTACTCTATCTTGTCCCCTCCAGGCTCGGCTCAGGCCTGACATACAGGCCTGAGGTGCAACTCTGCAGCTGTAATCCCTGCAGAGAAAGACAGCTCTCCCACACACTCCTGCATGCTGCTTCCAAAGGCAGCAGCAGGAAGAAGCTGAGCACAGCAGCCAGACCCAAGCTAGGCACAGCTGGATAAATCCAAATTTTATAGATCTGCACCTGAACTTCAGTAGGTGCTAAGGTTATAACTGCACCAAAGCTCTACAATAAAGGTCAGAAGATAGGGTTACACAAAATAACAATGAGAAGGAGCAAAATGCCATCTCAGAACCAAAGCCCACCCATAACAAATGCAGAGGAAAATGCCACAGAACAAATTGGGAATCACACAGCTGAAAGCAATGAATCAATGACTTCTGAAATAAAGAAACAGCTGCAGAAAGGTATAAAGGAACTCAGATTGGAAATGAAAAAAGAAATCCATGAATTAATAACATCTGCAGTAAAGAATCAAATGCA